>NC_045542.1:64143418-64255918 GCF_009769535.1 Thamnophis elegans
CAGGAATTAACACTGGCTTGAAAGTACACATTTTCATTTTTCTGTTTTGGCTTTTCCAAAGATATAAGTCCAAGAATTCTCAATAAAGTATTCAAACCCTAAAACCATAGACCAAATTCATAAGATCACCAAATTGGGATGCTGCTGGATAAAGCTAGCCAAATTTTTACTGTGCATGGAAAAATTACTTGCATGTATTTTTAAAAAAATCAAATGGAAATTGGGCATTAGAGAAACACAGCATAATTTTCCAGCAGTAAAAGATACTTTCAAAGACAGTCATAATGAAGATAATGCAATTATTATCATCAAGTATCAGTAACACAAAACTAATGTCAATAGAAAATATCCTTACTAGAATAAATCAGAACTTCATTGTGCCTTCACTAGTCAAGACCTAAAGCAAGCTAAAATTTGGCTCACAAACCTTGAGTAAACTCTTATGGTCTGCGTTACCTGGAAACACAGAAATAAATTTTCTATATAAACCAGTCATTTTGAGAGAATATAACTAAAGAGACCCCATCTCCCCACATTATTTAGAAATATTCCTTTTAGGTGGAAAATAAACATTTAATCTGACATTCAAAAGTGGTTTGAAATCTTTCATGTTTAACATTTCTATATAAAATTCCTCTGGCTGGCTTTTAAAAAAATAATTATTTAATTTTTAGCTTTTGAAATGTTGGAAATTTTGTTTTTTTAATTAGAAAACTACCCAGTGTTATTTGTGGTGGAAGAAAGGAAACAGACTAAACCATGACAATAAATTGTGTGTTATCCGCATCCTATTCAGGCAATCAAAGCTGAAAATAGTACCAAGTAAATGGACATCATTACGTCTATTCTGATTAAGTGGAAAATGAGGAGGAAATCACAGTGCAGAATTAAAAATGATTCACAGTAAGCCAGAAATGGGATTCTAGAAGGACAAGAGATATGACTCATCTGGCATTTCTTGGACACTTAGCATCAGAAGCTTAGAGTTTCACTCTATTGCCTAAGTCATTGCTCAGTACTTTATGAACTCACAGGACAGCATAAGTCATACGGTCAGGTCGTAGTGCTCTCATCATACACAGATGCTGTAAAGCTGACTTATTCTTCCACTCCTGAGGGAACCTCTCCTTTTCAGGGCATTCAGACTCCACAAACTTCTTCCAGCGTTTGGCAGATCCTTCAATGTCACGATCCAGGTTCCGAAACTGCTCCATGGATGACAAAGCCTGGAACAAGAGAAGTGCCCATAAATGAAAAATGGCTTTGCTCAATGGTTTCTAAAACTAATAAAAAGGAAACAACTGCTGGAAATTCAAGAATCAAGACTTAAAAGCATTTTGTAGCATCGTTTTTTTCCCCAAAGATGGGATTTGTAGGTTTCAGGACTGTTTGGTTTTAATCATCCAAATTTTAGGAACATCCATGCAAATTTCTCAGAACACCAACAAGTCTTTCAAATAACGTCATTACAGCAGAGGTATGCTCCCTTCTCAAGAGGCCATTCTTGGACCAACAGTCTTCAATAATTATCATCCTTTTTCCAACCTTCCCTTTTTAGGGAACATTGTTGAAAAAATGATCAGTTTGCAGTTGATAACACTAGAGGAGGCAGCTTATTTGAACTCATAGCTCCTGCTTGATGACAGGTGGTAGCTATGGTCAAGAAGAACTTAGCATAGCTGTATCTAACATGCCAGTTATGCCCTTTCCTGGATAGGGAGGCTCTTCAGACAGTCGTTCATTCTCTGAATACCTTACAATACAGATACTCTAGTGCATTCTACATGGGGCTAACCTTGAAGAACATTCAGAAGCTTCAACAGATCAAAATGCAGCGGCATGGACAACAATGAGCATGTTCTGCAAGCTATAGTGGCTATTGGTTTACTTCTGGGTACTATACGAAGTGCTGATTATTAAATTCTTCTTGACATGAGGCCTGGTTACATGAAAGACCACCTGTCTCTTGTTATATCTGCCCAGCCAGGGCTAGCCAATAGTGTTGGCACAATTCAGGTCCCTTCAATCAAGCAATTTTTGAGAACCCAAAAGGTGCGTGCATTCTCTGTCATAGCACCTGTCCTCTGGAATAAAGTTCCCTATCAGATGTGGGTAACTCCCACCCTGATAGCATTCCAGAGAGTCTTTAAAACCTGGCTATCATCCTAGACACTGAGTTAAAATGCTTGGAGCCCTTATGAGTTTTGCTGATATAAGTTTCTTGTGTTTTCGGCTAGATTTGCCATCTTAGTCTTATCCTTATCTTATCTATCTTTGTTGGAGGGCAATTTTCTATCCAATGTTATTTCCATATATACATATTGTGTATGTTAAAAAGTACTTTAGCAGTAAAAGTAGCTGGATGTCTACATCTCAACTTGTTTCACTACAGACAGGCTACGTCACTCAATATTGGCAGCTGGGACTTATCAATAATCTTCAGCTGTTCTTGTCGAAGTTTGCCATTTATCTTGGAAAAACCACCTGGATTTGACCAGCCCTGTGCAATATGGACAATGCTGAACTGAATTCACATTGGGCATAGTAGATATATAGATGCCCTCTATAAATGGGGCAAAATGCCATCAACCAAATTGTGACTGTAGGGTCGGAAAACATATAGTGTCAGCCTGCCAGAAGAGGGCCTACAATGGAAACTTTGTTGATTTCCTGGCTGTGACAAATAAAGCAAAAGATTATATCTGTAATCTAGACATATGTTTATAATATTTTAGATTTTATGCTTCGTGTTTTGTATTTTTATCTCTTGTGTTTTTATTGACGTGTGATATGAATGTGCCATACGATACATAAATAATGCTTTTGTTAGTTTTCTCTTTTTGACTTGTGTTGCATTTTATTCTCTCTATCACAATGTGAGCTACCCAGAGTCATTCTGTAGTAGGCAACACCTAAATCAAGTAACTAAAAAGAAATAAAATTAAATCATTAAGGCAAGTCAAAGAATAAGTGGTAACATGTCTTCTTTCTGAACGGTTCCCAATGGACAACTGTGTGTTATGTAAAGTTTTCAAATAAAATATTTTAATAAAACAGCTCTACTCAGTCCCAAATCAGCAAAAATGTTCACAATGTTTTCATGTGTATGCTGTTACATATCCCACTATGAAAATTTGCTTTTAACACCATATACCTTGCTGGTATGATACAAAAGTGGATCCTGGCCTATAAGGGAAGGATTTTTCTCTCTGTTACAGTTCCTCTCTTTCCTTTCCCCCCACTTTCAGTTTTATTTTGTGTGGGGATTACTTGAATGTTTCTTGTTCAAAGAAGTTATAAAAGCTTAATATTTTCTTTTCCTTCTGCCTCCATTGTTGCTTGGGCTAATAGAGGAAAGGAACAGATGGGTTATTCAACCATATTTGTTTCCATTCATTGAACTGAATTTTTAGTAAAACAAATTAAAAACTTTAGAAGAAAAAAATGGATTCTAATGGCATTCCAAAAGGAATCTTAAGCGGGAATGCCATTTAAGGAACGGAATCTAATCTTTCATTTTTTTATCCCCAGCTATTTGATCAAAAGGTCCAAATTCTCCTTATTCTGAACTGAACAGAGAATATTTCAAGAGTTTTCATACCGAGTGACCAATCTATTTTTACCATAAAACCATACACAGAGGAAAAAGAAGAAGAAACTGCAGACATCTTTACATTAATCCGGGGTTGTATTAATTTACCCATCGTGACACCTGCATTTCCTTCTAATGAAATGCCATGATTATTTTATGTAGCTGGTATACCGCCTGGTAATCATCCACTCAAAACTATCCTTAACACCCAAGATGTCACAATGCTCCCGGGGGTGGGGGTGAGGGGGTGAGGCAGCAGAGAACAGATAAAGGTCAGGGAATTCATAATCGGTGCATTATATCAGAATACTTCTACAAGAATCAAGCAACAAAATGGAAAGATTAAATTATGACTCTGACATTCTAGAATGTTAATATTTTTAACATAACTGCTGAATAAAGTTGTAGGCAGATTTTATCATATAATCTTCATTTTGAAAACTGAAAGCATTAGCAAAATTCAGTGAACAGGCATACATGAAGCACTCAAGCAAAATTACTTTCCTCTATATCTATTACACAATACCTTTGCAGTAACTTTTTTCATTTTTGCAGAATGACAGAGATGATTAGAGTGATAGGGAAGAAGAAAATAATCCCAACTATCCAGGCATACTCAGCTTGTAATAAAGTGCTTCCTAACTAATCTTAGTTTGGCTGGGAAATTAAGGAATAGGATTTGCGGAAGTGACCACCACAGAAGGCTTAGAATCCAGTAGAAAAACAAAAAGCATCCCAGAAGAAAATAATAACACACCACGTCTGCAATATTGTCAAGAAAAATGTACTGATGTGTCCAGAAAAAGGAGCAATGATCTGAATCCTTGTGAAGCAATGTCTATGTGAGAAAAGAAGGCAGATGTTGAGAAGAGATTTCTGCCTGAAAGAACTCAGATGTGGAGAAAGTCAAGCACACTGTTATCCAGGTGATTATCTGAAGAAATATGGGTATGAGGAAAGACAATGGGGCTAACTCTGTGTCCTATAAGGCCTCCTTAAATATAAATGAGCAAATTAGTACATTACAGTTCATTAAATGAAGAACTCCTCCTACTTCTTAAATTAGATCTGCCTCCAGAAGTTGTGAATGCTCCAAAACTGGAAGATTTTAAGAAGAGGTTGGACAACCATTTGTCTGAAATATATAGGGTTCCCTCTGCCTGAGCAGGGGTTGGACTTGAAGACTTCCAAGGTCCCTTCCAACTCTGTTTATTCTATTCTATTCTATCAGATCCAAGTTGAGGTGTTCATGTTTGAAACTTAAGATTTACAAATCCTGACTTCTCTCTGTTTTACAAAGGCATACTGTTCCCATATGATGATCATTCATCTAAAATGTTCTTAGGAGAAAGACAATATTTAGGAAATTGGCTGGTCAGATTTGGCTTTCAGGCCACTATTTACCTCAACTTGAAGCCAGCAAATGCTCAATTATATTTTCCAAAATTAGAAATTTTGGAAAATTAGAAATTTAAGGACCTTCCACACAATAGTTCATTACCAGCGGCTATAGATTGCAGAGAACTGCTCATCATAAAGTGATTTAGCTTTTAAATTTTTTATTTCTTTCCTTGCTGAAGGGAGAAGCAAGAAGAAACACTGTAAAACCTCACTTATTTGAATCTCCCATAATTATTTAGGAAGTTAAATCTTTTTTTCCAAAGGCATAGTCCATAATGGGGGACAAGCAACCTTTTTGGCCAGGGGACATTTGGAATTTGGAGAGCATGTGGTGATAGGGACTTTGTGGCAGCAAATGTGGCACCAAACAATAGGGTGTATCAAATGATACAACTTTGTTTTTCAGGGCTGCTCCAATTCATTCAACATAGAAAAGCAAAGTTATCTACCTTCATGCCTCCCATCAAGTCAGTTCTGCTAAGGTTTTCTTTGCCTGGCTAGTTATCTCCAAAGGAAAATATGCACTGCAGTCTGTTGCAAGGTTAGCAAAATTGCCACTTCAATCCAGCATGGTGACTTAAGAACCCAGAAGCGGGGGCATGGCTTCCCTCTGCAAAAGTACATCCAAGTGGCACTTCATCAGAAGTCCAATCAAAGAAATGCACTTCTTGAAGGCATTTGACAGACCTATTAAATTTGACAAAGGAGACTGATGCTTTGATTTGCATTATCTATCTATCTATCTATCTATCTATCTATCTATCTATCTATCTATCTACCCATCTATCCATCTATCCATCTATCCATCTATCCATCCATCCATCCTTTGGGGTGTGGTGGGGTGTCTATTTCTCTGTCTCTCACATGTGCACACACACACACACACACACACACACACAGGCCAGGGAACCTGAGGACATTATATTACCCACTTTTAGACTATATAAAAGGATAGTCAGAATCTCTCTTGATAACAATCCAATGGCATCTTGCTCCTTCTACAGAAAGTTTGCCTAAAGATCTTTGATGATTTCTAATACACTTCCAGAAGGAACAGCATATACCAAACTTAAAGCATACTTGGACTTAATTCTTTTATAACAGAATACTTCGTTAAAATTGTTTTGACTACAGAAGGTGGAGCCTTGTCGCAATGTTACAACATGCGGTCTCGATACTCTGAGACCGCCGTTGACACTTTTGCCACTGGGGGTCCATTGAGACCTAAACCGTCCTGTAGAGACGGTGATCAGGAAGACAAAGCCTTGCTGGTCTCAGGGATATTGCAAAATCCCTGATAGACCCAAGGAAAGTGCTTCAAGCCCGCGGTAAACAGGAAGCCCCTAGGCTGATAAAATCGGGACGCTCTAGAAGGAAGGAAGTGAAAAGAGAAAGTGACTCCATCTGATGAGCTATTTTTTCTATTTTGCTAAAGACTGCCCAAAGAAATGTTTCTTTAAAGCCAAATTAGATCCTTAAACAAAAGAACTGAGCGGCGAAAATAATCTTAATGGGATCGCTGTGGAAAGTTTTTTTTTCCTTTGTCATTGTAACTATTTTTTGTGGATTGAAATGCTCGTAATGTTCTTCATCTCTCCTCTTAAAGTGAACGGATTGATTTTTTCTTCTTTTGCTTCTTATTGCTTTATTTTTTGACTTCTGGATTAAAACCTTCCTTTTTATTTTAACAATTCTTCCTACTACTTGTTATTAAACCACACTAAAAGAAATCTAAAGAACTTTGTTTCCTACAGAAGGTGAAAATTAACTGCCACTCGGAGTTTTTTGAAACAACGCATCTCTCTGACTTCACTTACTTTGCAGCTGAAGGGTTTGCAACTTGTTTATAGAAACTAAAGAACCAAGAGTACGAACTGTTTTCACAGGTGCCTCTGAGAATTATTTTGGCAGGAAAAGAAAGAAAGAAAGAAAGAAAGAAAGAAAGAAAGGGGAGAACAGAACCCTTCCCCTTTGAAGAGCATAAAAGAACGTGTGTTTAAGTCAATTTAAAATAAAAGTAAGAGAGGCCTGGAAGATTAGAGTGGCAGTCATTATTAGTTTTTTGTTTTTTTTCTTCCTCTCTTCTGTTTTGGAAACATGGGTCAATACTTAGATGAGGAAACCTTAAAATTCCAAAATATCTTGGCTGGAATTCAAAATTTATTGGAAGGATATGGGAAAATTGAGAAGAAGTTGGAAAGACTAGTCTTTCTCACAGCAAAAGATGATGGAGTGGAGCCCCCAAAATTAAAGGGGAGCATGAAGATATAGAAGATAAAGATAAGACAATAGATGAATTTATTAATGGAGCAAATGTGGGTGAAAATGGAAAGAAGGGAATATGGAAAAGGAAATTTGATGAATTGGAGCTCTACCCCAGATTCCAGGACACAGAAGAGGAAAAAATACTAATGATAGTAGACAAAAGAATTTTTTTCAGAAGCAAGATTGATAAACAAAGATAAGTTAACTTTAGTAGCAACTGGTGGGGAAGGAGACTATCTGAGAGACCCTTCAAGCAACAAAGTGCGGAGAGAAGCTTATAAAAACCTTATAAAGGAGATAAAAAGAAGACTGACTCCACAAGTGGCAAGAGAGATAAGACTGTTTTGTTACTGGAAAGATACAGGTTGACAATGAAAGTTGGTAATAAAAAATTAGTTAGTATTGGTGATTAATAAGTAGGAATTTTGTAACTCCTAGATTGTTTTAGATGGTTATTAAATGTTTACTCGCTAACAATTAACTAACCATAAATAATAATAATGAAATGATAATGGATACAGCGTAATGATATATACATGTATTGACAATTTAGTAAATTTAGTAAGGGGCCCTGATGAGAGGACCCTGATGAGAGGAGATGGGGCATAAATAGTAAATGATTTTAGCCAATTATAATAACAACAAGGAAATGTTAATGGACATTGTTTAACAATATATACATGCTATGGTATTGGCTAAAGTAACTTGGATATAAATTTTAGTCAGTGAGTTGGAAAAAAAGGGGGAGAGGCTTAGAAACTTTATTAATCGACTATGCTATAAAGGTGTAATGTTATTGGAGGATTTTTTGAAATAGCTAATGAATGCCATTATGTGGTTGTGTCTTTAAGTATGAATGATTTGAGATAAAAGCATGTGCAAATAATTGTAGTCAAATGAGAATTGTGGTACATTGATAGTAAGATATACAAAGATTTTTGACTTAAAGTGTATAATCTAATATGAACTATAAGTAATGACTGTGGAAGAAATGCTCGAAGGTTATCTGTAACCAATTGACACACTTTCTACAAGATGTAATGAAGGATGATTCCTTTTTTGTGTGTTTTTGTTCAATTAAAATTAAAAAAAGTTAAAAAAAATTGTTTTGACTAAAGCAAATCTTATTTTAATGTAGCCTGTATATTTCAGTTTTCAAACTTCAAACTTATTCCTAGCTTCTCTTGATCAGGTAACAGCAGGCCTAGGTCATATGCAAATGAACACAATCTGCAAAGATAGCCCTGGATTTTATGACTATTCTAAGAGGTCAGAACATCCCTGATGAATAATTTGAACTGAACTACTCACCCACTTTTACTTCTCTTATCTTTGATTGTCTTTGTTTCCAATCCATTCCAGCATTTGATGGATTGGATAAGAGATATGATGAGACCACATCTTTTTTTTTGCCAATTCCATTCTCTAACAATTTAAGGCTCGACCCTGAGTTGTTAGGTAGAGTCAAGCACTTTCCTGAAGTTGATGAAGCAGGAAAGCATTTTCTTCTCTTCTTAAAAGAACATTTGAGGAATTTTGTATTGTAAAACTGATTGGCACTATGAGACCAATTTAGTTTTCATGGATCACTTTTCTACTTCTTTCACGGAGGACACTGCAAAACAGTTTGCTGATATTGCAGCAGTTCTTCATGGGGGCAAGGACTGACCGATTCCTACTTTATCATTAAAATATGAAAGGCTGTTTCTTGATGTGACCATGTATCTATAAAATGCCCTGTTCCTATTGCAGATTACAGGTCAGAGGGAGGAGAAGGAAAAGGAGTTGTGGTCTCTGGTTATCCAAAGTTTTAAAAGGCAGTACTGTACCTCTATATTATAAGACAAGAGCCAGGGAAATTATTCTTCATCAAAAAAGGCAAAAATATTGCTTGTTAGCAACCAAGAAATGTTTTATAAAGGGATGCAAAAACAGAAGATTTCTGCATCAGGAAGATTTCTGGGGTGACAGAAGAGAGAAGGAGATGACCATTATTAGAAAAGGTGTTGGTTGCTCCACTATAACTCCTCAAGTTGCTTTGATGACAGTCCCAAGATTCTACAGTTGATGACTAAATCATAGAATTGGGGATCAGCCATTCAAACTTTCATCCTAATAAGCACAACAAATTGTCTACTATTGTGGAACCTAATTGGAATTGACTGAAATGTGTCGGTCATGTCACACTCTGCTTTGTTTGCCCAAACAGCATTTGTTACTCTAGGTGACTAACATAGGTTTAAATGATCATCATCATCATCATCATCATCATCATCATCATCATCAAATCAATAGCAGAAAATAATGTAAACATTATTTACATTACACATGTATACACACACAAAACATGTTCATCTGATATCTAGCCCCATGAATACTCAGGTCTTTAACACTATACAAAAAGCCAGCAGGGTCAGGCCCCAAAGTATCTCAGGGAGAATGTGTTCTAGAGAGCAGGTACCACCACAGAGTAGGCATAGATCCTGCCAAATAGCATTTTTAAGTGTGTATGAGCACCTGACTTTGTGTTTGACCATGTTCCATTGGCAAATAGCCTAGCATCATTTTCTAACCAACCTAGTTGATTTCAAGGATTTCATAACTGAAGAGGTCACCCTACAATGAATGGATCAAAACTTCAAGATTGTCATGGCAAACATGGGTCTCTTCGAGGTCTCCATAATAAATGCTAGACACAGATGGTCCTTGACATATGACCACAATTGGGACCACAATTTCCAATTTCCATTGCTAAGTTAGGCTGTTGTGTGAGTTGCACCCAATTTTGTGACCTTTTTGTCATGGTTGTTAAGCAGGTCACTGCAGGAACATGTAGTCATTAAGTAAACCTGGCTTATGACTTTGTCATAAATCAGTTGGGAAGGTCACAAACATGATCCTGGGACACTGCAATTGTCATAAATACATATTGGTTGATCACATGAGTGTGGGGATACTACAATGAGAACAGGTTATAAGTCATTTTTTCACTCCTGTTGTAATTTTGATTGGTCAAGGTTCCCTTTTAATTTGCAATCAGGTCTTCTAAAAATCTAACTGACCTCCGGGATGGAGAGATAATTGACTTGGTGGTTTCTGGTCCTATCCTAAGTATAACCAAATGAGTTTCCTGATTTTCAAATGCAATTTGAAATAAATAAATAAATACATCTAGAAAACAATCTAACTCATAGTGGCTACTGCTGTGACAAAATTGAGCTTCCGTGATACTATTACATCTGACAAAAATTGTCCAACTGAATCTCTTCAGAGATCAGGAGATTACTACATTTTATAATATTTAAAACATTTATTTTATTTATACCTGATATACCATTATCAATTGCAATTACCCAATTGCATTCAAAGTTACATCAACTGGGACCTACATTAACACTGCTTTCTTACAATAGGAAAATATTTCATCATACCTAGTAGAACAAAGAGTAACAATTCTGGTTTGTTGTTTTTAATCATCCAGTTTCCCACCTTGTTTAATAGTTTCCAAGCATACTAATATGGGTAATATCTAATATCTTAATATGCCACTTGGACAATTGCAAAGCATTTTACAAGGGCTGGTCCTGAAAAATGTTCAGAAATTTCAGCTAAAAGGTAATGCTGCCAGACAGACAGAGGTTAGTTATAAGAAGCATGTTTTTATTTTAACTTCCTTGTTAAAAAATTACACTGGCTATTAGTTTATTTCTTGACACTCTTATTTAATGGTTCCACAAAATGTAAGACTGACCTTAATAGCCACATAGTCCTTGACGTTTCCATTCAAGAAAGTAAATGTATTACAGGTCAAGACAAGAAATCCTCCCCAGGGCAGTCAATTTATGCTTTAACCTTTTTTACTTCTCTTAATCAGTTCTTTGTTTATTGCTGAAGGACAACTTGGGCGCTTGTGATTAGCTGGCCATACAGATCATGCTTTTCCTCCCACTAAGGATGGTAAATGTAGCACAAAAAACTACGTTCAATCACACCATGGTATTATTTTGCTTTAATAATTTGACCTCAAGCTGGAAGCAGTTTAGAGTAGTGGTGAAGGTGCTGGCCTAGAAACCAGGATGGCATGAAAGCCAGCTGGTTATTTGGGGCCAGCTACTCTCTCTTCACTCACCTCACCTCACAAGGTTATTGTTGTGGAGAAAATAAGAAGAGGAAGGAGTATTGGTGTCAATGCCGCCTTAAGTTATATATGAAAAAATGGCAGGATTTTTTTAAAAAACAGTTCCAGAACTGGGGTGTAAAAATGGCTTAATAGCAGAAATGTTCTGCCATGAAAAGTGTCTATACACTTTTATACAAAGTGTACAAAGTACAAGTGTATAAAGTATATACATACTTTAGAATGGAATGGAATGGAATAGAATAGAATAGAATAGAATAGAATAGAATAGAATAGAATAGAATAGAATAGAATAGAATAGAATAACAGAGTTGGAAGGTACCTTGGATGTCTTCTAGTCCGACCCCCTGGTTAAGCAGGAAACTCTATATCACTTCAGACAAATGGTTATCCAACATCTTTAAAACATCCAGTTTTGGAACATTTACAACTTCTGCAGGCAAGTTGTTCCATTGTTAATTGTTCTAACTGTCAGGAAATTTCTCCTTAGTTCTAAGTTGCTTCTCTCCTTGATTAGTTTCCATCCATTGCTTCCACCAATAATTATTCTACCCTCAGGTGCTTTGGAGAATAGTTTGATTCCCTCTTCTTTATGGCATCCCCTGAGATATTGGAACACTGCTATCTTGTCTCCCCTAGCCCTTCTTTTCATTATACTAGACATACCCAGTTCCTGCAACCGTTCTTCATATGTTTTAGCCTCCAGTCCCCTAATCATCATGAATACCTACATAGATACATACATATTTATTTATTCAGTACAATCACTAGTAGTAAAGACATTTGGAGTATAAAAGTTACCTTGATGCCACCCCATGATTGATTTGTCAAAAAATCTACTGGACTGGTGACTCCCGTTTGGGCAGGATATCGCAGCAGGAAATTAAGTTCCATTGCACTGATTTCGTGGTTCTTCAGAAGTATCTGAAACAAAAACCCATATTGAACTACAGAAATTTGCCAATATTTCCTGGAGGCTCCAAGGATACAAGCAAGACTCTGGATGCTAAGAAATATCAAAATGCTAGCAAGCAGGTGGAAGAGAGATGTTGGGAATTGCAGACATTTCATACTGAACTGTTTCGGTTCAATTTACTGAACAACAAGACAATGAAGGATCTAGAACACCAATTTAACCATCATACAGAGACTCAAAGACAATGATCTACCACTGAAAGTGTTACAGAATTCCTTATCTACAATCTGGTATGTCCTAAGCAAAATGTTGCAGCATAGAGAACATTATTTACCAGTGCATACCACTTAGAAAGTAACTGGTGTGCTAGTTAACAAACCCACAAGTTACCTGGAAAGTGACTTGGGCTATGTAAGTCAGTTTGTCACATTCAAAGAGTCCACGAGTTGTATATTGAAACACTGAGAATGTGATGCTATCAATCAGGTTATTTACTCGCTCTTTCAGGATTTCATCTGGTGGAGCTCTTGAGACAGCTTTCTGGAAGACCACATTAAATGCCTAAATGTAGTGAGAAAGAAAAGACAGTGAGAATGAAACACTTTGCATATTTTAGTAGCTTTCCAAATGCCCAGTAGCTTAATAACAGGATAAGAGAGTTGGAAGGGACCTTCAGTTCAGTTCAGTTCAGTTTATTATATTTATATGCCGCCCTTTTCCCCCAAAGGGGACTCAGGGTGGCTCACAACTCGAACCGAGGGAGGGGGATACAGACAAAAATTTAAAAAAAACAGCAAGCATAACAATATATAATTTAAAACTCACAACAGTCATACCATTCGAGACGGGGGCAACAGCTCTTTAGCCCCAGGCCTGTCGGAACAGCCAGGTTTTGAGGGCTTTGCGGAAGGCCTGGAGGGTGGTGAGGGTTCGAATCTCCACGGGGAGTTCGTTCCAGAGGGTCAGAGCAGCCACAGAGAAGGCTCTCCTCCTGGTAGTCGCCAGTCGACACTGGCCGGCGGATGGAATTCGGAGGAGGCCTAATCTGTGGGATCTAATCGGTCTAGTGGAGGTAATTGGCAGCAGGCGGTCTCTCAAGTACCCAGGTCCAATACCATGAAGGGCTTTATAAATGACGACTAGGGCCTTGAAGCATATCCGGAGACCAATAGGCAGCCAGTGCAGCTCGCGGAGGATAGGTGTTACGTGGGTGAACCGAGGTACACCCACGATCGCTCGCGCGGCTGCATTCTGGACAAGCTGAAGTCTCCGAATACTCTTCAAGGGCTGCCCCATGTAGAGCACGTTGCAGTAGTCCAGTCTAGAGGTCACAAGGGCACGAGTGACTGTTGTGAGGGTCTCCCGGTTCAGGTAGGGACGCAACTGGTGCACCAGGCAAACCTGGGCAAATGCCCCCCTGGTCACAGCCGACAAGTGGTGTTCAAAAGTCAGCTGTGGGTCCAGGAGGACTCCCAAATTGCGAACCCTGTCTGAGGGGCGTACTGTTTGACCCCCCAGCCTGAGAGATGGAACACTTGGCCAATTAGTAGGAGGGAAACACACCAGCCACTCGGTCTTATCTGGATTGAGTACAAGCTTGTTAAGCCCCATCCAGTCCCTAACAGCCTTGAGGCACTGGCACATCACGTCAACCGCTTCACTGAGTTGGCACGGGGCGGACAGATACAGCTAGAAGACCTTGAAGGTCTTCTAGTCCAACTCCCTGCTCAGGCAGGAAATCCTATACCATTTCAGACAAATGGTTGTCCAATCTCTTCTTTAAAACTTCCAGTGTTGGGAGGATTCACAAGTTCTGGAGGCAAGTCGTTCCACTGATTAATTGTTTTAACTGTCAGGAAATTTCTCCTTAGTTATTTTCTCCTTGATTAGTTTCCATTGGTTGCTTCTTGTCCTGCCTTCAGGTGTTTTGGAAAATAGGTTGGCCCCATGTTGATTCCATTCTAGCCTTGTAAATTACAATTAAAACAATCTAGTTTTTGTTATAAAATGTCATTCTGGGTCTCATTCAGAAAATTGAGAAGAAAGTAGTATATAGCACTAGCTAGTATTCAGGCAGGAATAGTGTAAGTAACCTGCATGTAAGGCTGCACCCATACTTGGCTCACAAGATCTTTATGCAGAATAGAAGGATTCCAATTTTCAATTTCTTGAAGGCCAAAGATATAAATCTGTTATTCTACTGTCATGGGCATTAAGGAAAGCAGGGTAAAATAGAACTGGGCTACTCCTTCTTTGTCTTTTATTATTAGCAATGGTGTTATGCATTGTAGAAAAACTGAGCTGCCCTCATAAGTTAGCACTCTCCTGACAAACTCCATTGCAGCTGGGCCAAAGCAATCATTCTGCTTCAACTGCATGGCATATTTGACTCATTAGTTCAAATTTGTTCTGAGCTGAAATTCTGACTTAAAGAAATAAAAGGAGAGTAAGTGGGGGAGAAGGAATCACTTAATTCTTTCACCTTACTAGGAAATTTTGTAGGGAACAGACACATCTTACAGGCCTAATAGAGCTCCAAAGCTATTTTACATGCTATTGCCTTCCTAGTCAGTATATCACATTTTCTGTGTGCCTGAGCTCTGTTTTGGTCGGAGGATGAATTGTGATTTTTAGTTGTCTTGGCGGCTCTTTTCAACTCTCCGTTCTTCTTTTCAGCCAGCCTTAAGTTGTGCTCCACAATAATTTTGTATATCTTCCTTTTTCAATTCCTTGCAGCTTCACCTGTCAGCAAATCATCATTTTTTCCTTCTCTTCATATCTTTCAAATCCCAGGATTTTAGCCTATAACTAAAGCTTAACACAGGGGCAATTTTTATGGATCTCACCATGGATACATTTGGCATGAACCACTGAACTGTTATTCTTGGTGGCAGGGATTACTTTATGCAATATGTCACTGGAATTAAACCAGGTCTATTCCTTACTGCAAATTGGAAGAGCTCTCTAAACATATTTATTCTCTCAGGCCTTTTATTACTGCTCTTTGGCTTTTGTATTTTATGACAGTTATCTTTTACTGTTATTGTTTTTTTTTTAATATAAAACCCTTTACTGTTCTTTATGAGCCATCCAGAAATTATTTTCATGTGTTTCATGAATTTTCAAATTAAAGGTATTTTTAGGCTTGTAAGAAGCCTATCAATTATCAATCTGTAGATTTCTGAATAATATATGCCCGGCATGTGTAGCATTCTAAGTATGTGCTATTAGTTTGTGGAAAGCTGGCAGAAATAAGTTGGCTTGCAGGATAATTATAAGATTAGAGGTCCAACTTGTATTGAATAGCATAAACATACATGAGAAGAAAATTGGGCGGTAGTTGCACATATGGCACACTGGCCAAAATGTGCCAGAACTGGCTAGTAGTGTCCTTAACGTTAGCCTGTAATGCTTCCTATAACAAGGGTACCACAATGGGTTGTAACCTAGTGTGCAGTTTATTTCTATTATTAAAAAGTGTTAAGTGAAAGCATTGTTTGAATGAAGCCATAATGGGCACCAGAGATCAACATACATAGGCCTATTATGTGACAGTCATGATATAAAGAGTGTGAATCAACCAAATAAAATAGGAAGGCAAAAAGGCAAGCAAGCAAAGAGTGGAAAGAAGGAAGAAGATATAGTACAATCTTTGTACTATAAAGCCAAAAAATGCCAAAGAATGTAAGAGATTTAAATGAAGATGGTGTGATCTTGGATAGTTGATGCATAGATGCATGGAAGTGAATATGAGGCTTAATTAGAATGAAAAGATTAAGATTAATACTAGAAAACATGGATTGATGTAACCTAGATTGTTGTGAGTACTTATAAAGCGAGATATCTATAAATTAGTTACAATTACACGTTAGACTCCAATGAATGATAAGAGTGAATTTTCAAGAAAACTATATATAGCATTTTAGATTAATATGATCCAAGTGAAAATCTCTGTTAGGTGATTTAAATCTAAACCTTTTGGGTGACCTGCTTGAATGGGAGGAAATGAAACCAGAGGATATAGGGAAACTGATTGGGCCATTCCAAAACCTAAAAATGGATGAGCAGAATTACTCATGGTAAATATGTGTTTACAAAAAAGTCTACAGTACTTATTGCAGATCAATGTTTTAAGAAAGATCTATTGATTTATTAATATCTAGAAATTAATATTAATTGCTTTAATACCTATTAATATCTAGAAAAAGAGGCAATTGAAAAGTTTGACTGATTAGATTGCAATGAAAATTTGGGAGAAATAATGCACCCTTTCCTGGATCAGGATTCCCTAAATTCAAACATTCAAGCCCACCGTTGGACTATTTCAATGTCTTCTACTCAAGGCTACACTTGAAGAGTATCCAGAAGCTTCAGTTGGTGCAGAATGCTGCTGGATGGGTACTTCTTGGGGCCACTAGGGTCCAAGCTATCTGAGAAAGCAGATCACCCTAATGGGATCCGCCCATCCCACCCAGGCCTCACTCACCCTCTTGGCCTTCCAAAAGGTCTTGAAATTTGTGAAAAGGTCTCAAGCTACTTGAAGCCCCAATGTGGGTATGCTATTTTGGAGGTGGATAATAGAGTAGATAACACCCCACCTTCCTGAGTCCACTTCGTTCCCTTCCTTTCCATCCTGGTTAGTTTTAATTTAATTTTAAATTTATTATTCTTATTTATTATTCTAATGTTTCATAATGCATTTTAATTGAATGCCTGTAAGCTGCCTATGGGATGAGCAGCATACAAGCTGAATGGGTGGGTGGGTGGATGCTTAAGTAGGATTTGATTACTCTTCAATTCTTTTTTATCCCATTGCATAGGTTTCCTCAAGGATTTAACAGCTTCTTTTGTAGATTCAATTAAAAAAAAATTTCCCAGGTCATTGTCATTCGTATTTCCCTTTTAGTTTTTAAAGGTTCAACCAGTTTCTTTTGCATATCCAGCTTAGTAAATCAGTACAGGTTTCCTCCATTTCTGCTTCACTTTTGTGATTAGTGGATGTTTTTCTTCTAGTAAAGAAGCGGGGAAATAAAGCCAGAAGAAAAAAACATATATCATAAATGGCACATGCAAAAATCAGGATACTTGGGAGTGTTTTGGATCAGAAGCAACAGAGGCAAGATAGGAATTGGCAACAGAGACGCAAATTTCATTCAGATATTGTTTCTGCCTATTGAAGGATGGAGATCGTATTATAGTAACTAAGATTAGGGGAAATGTGTACACACACACACTCTTACTTTCCTCAAGCAACAGAATTGTTTCCCTAAAATGATCCATAATAGGCTATACACCTTGCATTATATTTCTTCAAGTTCAATAAAAAAAACTGTTCTCATGTAAAGTATCTTACAAACTTCCTGCAGTAGCTGAAATATTCAAAACTAGAAAATCAAACAATTGGGGGGGGGGGCACTGAGCAAAATATAAACCATACACAAAAGTCATCAGTTGCTATCAAATGGAATATACAATAGAGCAATTATGGATGGAAAGGAATTTAGACTGAATTCTAAATGCTATATCTTTCCCTTCAGTTAAATGCCTGCCATATTAACCCTTGAAGAATGTTGTTTCATAGGAATGAAAGTCACAGCAAAAAATTAAAAATAGTTTCTAGTAATATTTTGTTTAGGCATGCAATATTGTTAAATTACTCATAGGATTTTTTTTTCCACTGAATGTTTTTAGAGCTTTCTGTAACTTGAGCTATTGCAAATTGTAAAGAACTATTTAAATCTCTAGTGGAAACTTAATGCAATAACATTTGTTTCTCTAGTCTTCTATAAAGTGAAATTCAGCAGATTTCTACAAAAGTTTAAACTATTTAATCTGCCGCATTCAGAGTCTGAATGTTATAAAAACACGAAGAATGGCATAAAAAAGGGCCAGGAACCTTTTTGTCATACATTTTTATAATGCACAAAAAGAACCGATTAAAGATGACATCATTCACAGGCCTGAATATTCTTAAATAACTATCTAAGGCCTAGGACATTTTAAAAAATGCAATCTCAATCTATTGATAAATTTTGCATTGGCTGGTAAATGAAGCTAATTAAGGGAGAGGGTGGGGGAGTAAATAAGACTTTATGGCTGACAGAAATGGTTATGAGTCAGTCAGCGCAAACAAAAAATAATTTTTAAAAATGCTGAAATTTTATGAGAGAAAAACAAGATTACACAATGAATGCTGAAATCTTTCCAGATTCAGTGAAATTTTGGCAGTTTTGAATCACCTGAGATGACTATACCCAATAATGTTTAAAGTACTGGCAAGATTGCCATGCCTCTCCTGCTAGTGGGTCTCTTTAGTCTCAGACTCCTTATCTGTCTCTAAAATTTAGAGAAGCATTGGAATGGAAAAATGAAAGACGGGGGGGGGAAAAAGCCAACTCTTATTGTAGATTAAACTATTGTACCTTTAGAGAAAATTGGTACATAGGATTGATGGTGTTGAGGTCATTCATGATGAAATAAAGCAGGGAAGCACGAGCTGCTGCAAGACGGTAATGCTCCCTTGCCTCATTAATCTTGGTTTCTGTTATTTTGGATTCCTGGACCTGAAAAGAAGTAACAATAAAACTATGAAGACACACGGTAGCCACACCTGCTGTAGGTACAGATTTTCTTAGTTTGCACGAAGATGGCATGGCTTTAGATAAATTTGTGCATATGTAGAACCAGTGGTTGGTTTCAATTTATTTTATTACTGGTTCGTTCACGCATGCGTGACACTTCTGCACATGTGCAGAAGCATCTGGGTGGGTGGGCGGAGCCTCCCGCCACCTCCACTACAGGTTCGCCCGATCTGAGGCAAACCAGCAGAAACCCACCTCTGTGTAGAACGTGAAGTAACTCTCTTGCCTGCTTCTAACATGTCGAATCCCAGCACTTCTGGATGTAGAGCACAACATACATTCAACCATAACTACACCCATAAATTAATTATCAAGGAATTAACTTCCATCAGATTCTCCTTCTCTTTCCAAGGTCATTACTATGCCCATATTAAATTTTCACGTATCTTAAAATTGAGATGTTACATAACTTTATCAGCAAGGGTGTCTGAGTTCCAGCAACCAAAGCTTGAAAGTAACTTTGAACAAATAGTTCAGAAACATCTCTCATTTGTGCTGAAGGGCAAACCTGGCAGTGCCCATTCCCACAGCTCTTCAGTGTGGCACAAGTGAAAGATGTCACCAGTATTTGCAAAGCAAATCATCTACGTCAAATGATTATTGAATAGATAATTATCAAAGCCAAACTTTCACCCAGGGAGCAGCCAAGATGCTGAATTCCAGCCAATTAATACAGACCGTGGAAACTTCAGCGGATTCTGCCACACTGTGTAGCCCCCACTTGATTCCTAATTTAATTCAGTAAATGTAATGCGTGTGAATTAACTCAAGTAAAACACTTTGGTATTAAACTTAAATGCTTTAAAACATCTTGTTAGAATGCTGTAGTTGTATGGTCTTTGCATCTAGTGCTACTATTTCTCTTAAATTGCTCATTAAAGGCATCTGAACTAAAACAAGAATGCTTAGTAAATCTTGCCAGAATGTGGTTTTATCGTGATTTCTAGCTCCAAGCTGCAGAACAAACAAGATGAATTTAACCAATTCATTTGTTTTTCAATTTTATTCACAAATTGCCAGAAAATTGACAAAATACCTAAATATGCCACCACAAACACATACACAATTAATAAAACAATGTTTGAAGGAAAAAAATTGATTAAAAAAATATTAATAAAAAAACCCTAAACAAACTAAAAATGAGAGAATAAGAAAAAAATCTACCTTATGTATTATACTTATGAACAGTCATGTCCGATTCTCAGAGACTGCCTGAACAAGTATGTGCAGGATTATTTTGGCAAGGTTTTCAGAAGTGGTTTACCATTGCCCCCTGCTTAAGGCTTAGAGAAAGTGACTGCCCAAGTTCTCCCTGCTGACTTTGTGCTAAGGCAGGATTATAATTCATGGATTTCTGGTTTCTAGCTTGATGCCTTAACCCAGTGGTAGTCAACCTGGTCCCTACTGCCCACTAGTGGGCGTTCCAGCTTTCATGGTGGACGGTAGGGATTTGCTGCAACTCTGCTTTATAAATTTTATAAAGTAAAGTTACTTCTCTACTTTATAAATCACCATTACTGTGATTTTCTAACTGGTGGGTGGTTAGAAAATTTTACTACTAACAGAGATACAAAAGTGGGCGGTAGGTATAAAAAGGTTAACTACCTCTGCCTTAACCACTAAACAAAACTGGCTATCAATAAATACCAACATTTAAACAATTCTTATTCACTCAGTGTCTCTTAACATAGATTTTTGTTCCCAGTCACACACCAGACTCAATTTAGCATTTTTACCTTATCTTCAATTTCCGCAGCTGTTTGTTTAGTGACTTCCAGATTCTCCACCAAGGCAGTATCTGCTAAAAAGTTCCCTGAGGCAGACGAGAGACGGGACAGCAAGTTGTCCTCTAAAGTTTTCAAGGTAATTTTGTAACCATTCTGCTGCTTTGTGAGATCAGACTGTAAAAAGTTGAGATATCATATATATATATAGTACACTATACCATTTTCAAAGCAAATCAAAGCAAAGATTTTGTTAAATCGGGGATCTCCAAACTTGGCAACTTTAAGAATTGTGGACTTCAATTCCCAGAATTCCTCAGCCAGCCATGATGCTGGCTTCCATAAAGTTGTCAAATTTGGGGAAATAAAATGCAACAAGGCATACCCCTACAAATTTAAATAGATGTTGTATTGGAGAACATTTATGCAGCATATAGTATACTAAAATTAAAATTAAGAATTGCAGCTACCCTTCATTTCCATTCAAGGGCCCAGCCCAGATTTCCAAAAATTAGGAAGATTGTTCCAGAGACAGTCCAATTTGATGCCTAGATCTGGCAAGAATTCTAGAAAAAGATATTGAGAAGGAGGGCCATAAATAGATATAACACATGCAGCTGAATTTTAATTTTAATTTTGTCTTTTAATGACCCATAATCCCTTGCATTGGTGAAGAGTCAGGGCAACTGAGTGTTTACTGGCCGGATGTCCTTTCTGTCGCCAATGTGGAGTTCTCAGCTGATATGTATTCATTGTGCCCAGAGAGAGAAATACCTGACCTAGGATCGAACTCACAGCCTCCTGATTGTGAGACAAGAGTTCCATCTCTAGGCCACTGCACCACTAACACATTCAGCTGAATGAAAGTGGATAATGAAAGTTTGCTCATAATGATAACTCTGCTTTGAGAAGAGACCAACAATCACTGAATCTAAACCCTATATGTTTCTATCATGACATTTCACTCAAATGATAACTTGGTTTGTTCTCCTCCCCTCCCCTCCCCTCCCCCCAAGTGTTTTTAGGGATGGAGAAGGTACCTCTCACTGCAGTATCCTTTCAGCAAGAGCTCCAGAAGAAAGAGATTAGGAGTAAAAATTTACTGTCTTCATGAACAAACATCTCCATGAACATATGTTCTGAATTTCCCCCTTTCTCCTGCTGCTCCTCCACTTCAAGTGCAAGTTTGCCATTCTTACCTAAACTCTAATTTACTGGTCAGGGTTGCTATTCTGACATTACAGATGGAAAGGGAAAAGTCTTCAATATGGGAAATGTGGAAACAGACTTGCCGAAGGCTGGGACTTGTTTAAAACGCAAATGTTTCCTCCTTTAGTTTTTGAAAATGTTGTTTTAATTAAAAAGAACTTTTCTTTAAAAAGCTACTATGATAAAGTAATTAATAACTTTTTTCTTAGGCCATAGGCTAACCATAGATCTGTTTGGAGGAAAAAGACAAAGCAAAACTACAAAGCTATTATTTTTCTTACTTCAAAGAAGTAATTAATTTAACTGAAAAGCATTGCTTCTTCAATAGATTTAATGATTTTTCACAACTGCATAGCCCAATTTGGTTTTCTTTGAATAGCCAGGTTGGGTTAAGATATATGGGATAGGAAATTTAATATGTAACTTCAGAATATTACTTTCTGCAGTTTTAATAGTATAAAAGAGCAATATGGTAAATTCAATTTTTTCCAACTTTCTCCATAATAATACCAATTCTCGGAAATAAAGTTGGCAGTAATAAGAATAACAACAACCCAAAATCTTGTTGTGCTGTTAAAATTAAGAGGCCTAAATCCTTAGTTTTTATGCTTTTCCAACTGTACAGGCAGATTCTCACATTTCCATTAATGATCCATTTCTTTCCAAACTCCTTATTCATTATTGTGAACTCTCTACCCTGCACCTTCAGCCTCTAGGACAGACCAGCAGATGGTTGGCAAACCATCTAGCACAGTGGTTCCCAACCTTTTTTTGGTCATGCACCACCTCTAAAATTGATGTCCCTCACCTCCCAGTGACATACAATTCTTACTTTACTCAAAAAGTGAACTCTACTCATGTGAAGGAAGCCTAAAAGGTCATTAACTTGGTTTAAACAAGGTTCAAATTGCCCCCATTAAAAATCAAACTGCTCCCCTATGGGGCATGGGCCACACATTGGGAACCACTGATCTAGTAGGAAAATTTGTTATTCTGTGCTATAAATTATGAAGCCTGGTTAATTATTAAATCCCCCACTTCCTAAAACATGGACTTCCTCCTGTGCATCTAGCAAGATATGGATTTTGCACAAAGGTGTGACAGAATATATCCCCTTGCATTATGAAGTTGAATTACTGTTTATATGAGAACTGCCCTCCTCCAACTTGACCATCTGAAAGGGTCTGAAAACCTGGCTTTGCCAACTGGTCTGAGGCCCTGATGGGGGATGTCCGATTTTAGAGATGGCTGGTAGATTAGGATACGATTATACTTCCATCCCATTTACACATTGGTTCTTTTTATCCACTTGTTGTTCATTTTAATATTTTAACTTTCAATGCCCAAGATTTTACCCTTTAATACAGGTAGTCCCTGACTTACAACAGTTCATTTAAAGGCTGTTCGAAGTTACAATGGCACTGAAAAAAGTGGCTTATGTTTGTTTTTCACGCTTATGGCCGTTGCAACATCCACATGGTCACATGACCAAAATTCAGATAATACTATACAATGCTTGACAACTGATTCATATTTATGACAGTTGCAATGTCCCGGGTCATGTGATCAGCTTTTGTGATCTTCTGACAAGCAAAGTCAATGGGGAATCTAGATTCACTTAACAACTCTGTTATCTAACAATACATGCAATTATTCACTTAACAAATGTTTCACTAAGCAACATAAATTTTGGGCTCAGTTGTGATTGTATCTCTAGGACTACTTGTACTGTCCTTTTTCATTTCACAAACGTATAGTAATTCCTCCTGATTTCTCTACTACTGTGAATTTGGAGACAGTTGTCTATAAGTCATACAGTTTAATATGAACTTTAAATACTGTAAGCACTAATTACAGAATTTCCCTATTTGTTTACCCAACTTTCTTTCTAGTCTACTGTTTAACAACTATATTATAACGAGCCACAAACAAATTTATTGCAAGAGCTCCTTATGTGTCAATAGCAACATACTGTTCATCTACAAGAAGGAGGATGACTATTTTCAGTAGAACCAAAAATTCTTGGTAAACATGTCTCAATTTGCTAAAGAATTCAGAGGACGGCTCCAGTTTGTAATGTTTCATGCACAGCTTGAGAATTAATTGAAGTAACCACTTTAAGACATTTTATGTTTAGGACATTTTATACGTGTTCTACTGCATCTCTCAGCATTATTAAAACCTAGGCAATGCCATTTGCTGAGCTGTTCATTGATTCAACATATGTACATTTATTTAGTCAAAGGGAAAAAAAACAATCAGTAGCAAGAAAAACCATAAAATGCCTGAACTATGTAATTTTGTGTATCTCATTTGGGTCATAGAAACACTCCAAAAAGCAGAATTAATGATGCTGTCACCAACTGTACTAATTGAAGGAGTCGTGTTGCCACCATCGGGGGGGGGGGGGAAATCTGGTTTGCGAAATTAGTTTCAGTGGTAGGAATTTTGAAAGCTAGTGTCCCAATACTGGATGAAGGAGTTTCCAGCTTTGGATAAAGCTACACTAATAATGTATTTAATGTTAATTGCCAAGATTGAAAATGCTGGCTCTAGTTGACCAGATGTACATGAAAACTTTTTATAACTAGACCCAAAATCTATTTAACATGTTTATCCTAAACTCTACTAGCTTCGTGACTGGTGGGGAGGCCAAACCTGCAGAAATACTACTTTAGGAATGTTTATGTTTTCTTTAACTTTTCTTATCTCTGATAATAAATACAGACAATAGTTTAAAACATGGGAAATGCTGGAGAGATCAAAAGGAGATTCATTCAGTCTATCTTGGATTCTGTTGGTTACCTTTAATTCTTCCAGGTCAGGCCTCTCCATGCTTACAACAGCTGCCAGCAGCTGATCTTCTAGACCATCCCGAGTCACAGTAAAGTTGATGAGGGTGCACTGTGCTTGCATTTCTGGCTGGTAATGGGGATTGGCTAGTTTTGTATGAAGAATTAGTCGGAAGCTGGGGTTGTACTCACATTCCTTATCTCCAATTTTAATGAACCTGAAAGAAGATCAAGCATGATTACTCATGCCTAGCGTATCCATATGCCATTATAAGATAATTAATTAGATTCCAGAGGTGTGTATAATTTTACAGTGCAGTGAGAATTGATCATTCTAAATCAGTTTTCGCAGATATAATATCCTCCAGATATATTGGACTGATACCCATAAAGGTCCTGCTCGTTTTTGAAGTCCAACTTATTTGGAGGACACATTTACCATTGCAATGCCTTCCTTGTCCTTTAGGAAAGGAACAAAAGTACTATGCAGCAGCACCTATAATCTATTCCAATTACGTTAAATCAAATACATCGGTGTGCTGGACTGGGTTAAGGTATTGGACTACAGGAACTCACTGGGAGAGTTTGGGCCAACCACTGTCTCTTAGCCCAATGAAAAAAATGAGGAGAAAAGAGGATTACGAACACCAGTTTGAGTTCCTGGATGAAGAGTAGGCTATAATTCAAACAGATAAATATTAAATTTATCCTTTAGACTGGTTGTGAAAAGTAGTTTTACAACATCAACTTTGAGGGCTTCAGAAAAGTATATGAACCCTGATATTTTAGGCCTTGGGGGAGGATATCAGATCTCATGCACATCTTTCAGAGGATGATGGTCACAGAATTATATCATTCACTATCATCTCACCTTCCTTTTTTTATTGTCTCTCGGCCCAGCAATGGACCTAACACTGGATCTACGGATTCTTCCAAATTCTCAATCAAAACAACTTCCCCAGCAGCAAGAGCTTGTTCCACAATGTCCAGATACCTAAGAAATACAGCACCAGGATGATACATGTTAAGGAAAACCCTGAGAAACTCTCAGAGTAAAGTCATTTACTATAGGTGTAGACAGGGAGGAGTTGGTGTTTATGAAGGAGAGAGACCAACAACCTACTGTACGTATTTATTGTTATATTCTTACTTAAGCAAAATGGATCAGCATATAGAACAGTATTTCAGTTCCTCAAAAAAATGGGTTTTGCAAAATTCAAGAGACTTAGAAAGTAACTGGAGTCAAAGGCTTTTTTTAATAGAGAGGTACCTCAGTTTTTTCCCCATGAATTATCTTTTTTAAGAACATAAAATTCCAGACTTCCATAACATGAGTCCCAGATGAGTTCCAGATGTTCTGGGATTCCATGATGGCTTGGAATTCTGAAGATAATAGTTTCAATACTTCTGGAGAATACTAGGTTACATAAAATAGCTTTACCCTACTAATGTATTCTCTCCCTCCAAACAAAAAATTGAGTTTCCCCTGAACCCTTATGGCCTAGGTATATAGTTATAAATAACAGAAGCATAACTGTTTAAATTAAGCAAGGAGACTGAAGAAAGAATACTAATGTTATGTTTTAAAAAGATCGCCAGTGACTGTAGATATATAACAATTTCAGCCAGGAGAGAGACTTTTGGTATGGCTCTTCAACTATGACATTTAATCATTATGAACCACTAAAATTCAGGTTTTATACCAGGTTTGGCTATAAATCTCCCAATCTTAATCCCTTATTCAGAAGACAGAAGGCTCCCAGGCACAACCGACTAAATTTATCTATTTGTTACTGACTAGGAATAAGCCATACATATCCAGAACACTGGCTCGCTACAGAAACAACCCTACGCTCCAAGGTTTAAGTTCTAGATTTTTTTCCCCCTGTCTTTTCAAGTCAACATCCTCTTGAAGACCTTGGAATTTGATCTATGCTGACTTAACAATTCTCTCCCAAATGGTAACTACCGGATTCCTATTCAACCAGTTTTATTCCTTACCCCTAAGTAAGCTTTATTATATCAAATCTGGAAATGTACTGAACAATTTTTAAAGAGTGGAATGATTTATTTGAATGTATTTTATAAAAAATATGTGAGTTGACTAGTTAATTTCTATGACTTCCTCCTACTGGGATCTTTTATTTGTGTAGATTGTGTAGTATATATTCCTTAACTTGTTTGAAAATCTACATTGGTTCTTTGAATTAAGCATTTCCTCTTTGTGGTGGTAATCCTTTGTCTTGAATGACAAACATTGAAGATATAACATACCGCATATTCATATTTGATGTACAGATGCATGTTTCGTTTTTGAATGGTTGGGTATGCCATGAAACACTTTATTTAATCTAAATATTTTATCTGTTCGTTTGCGTATGTACTTCCTCATGTCAGATACCATTTCATTGTACTACATGCTAAACTAAGAAACAGAGTCATATTGATTATCCTTTCTGGCAAAGTCTAAGCAGTAGAACTTGTGCTTAAGGCTTGGTTACTTGAAGCACTATCTATCTCCAGCAGTATCTTACTGGTCAATTCAATCTTGCAGGATTGGCATGTTCCTTCAATTAAATGTGCCATCTATTGGGACCCATGAAATTCAATTTCAATGCATGTCCTCTGGAATGAGGTTCTTCTTCAAGATCTGGATGGTGCCTCACTTAGCTAAGGTTATAAAGAACCTGGATATCTGGTTCTTTGCCAAAGCTCAGAAGTCCCTTCTGAGGAGTATGGTTAAACCTCTCATTGTTGCCAAGTTATGTTTTGTCTTTATTGCAGTATTATTCTATTGTTATTTTTCTCTATTTTAACTTTGTTAACTGCCTAGAGTCACTAGGAGTTGGCTAATAACAAGTGTAATAAACAGTAAATTAATTAATACATTTGCTGTATTACTCTTTGGAAACAGTTTTGTTGTTTATGGTTTTATATAAAGTTGTTGTCATATATTTTTTTTATTCCTGATTTTGCTTCAAATTTGTATTATTTTGGAAGCTGCTTAGAGCTTTCTTTGGATTTGCAAAGCATACAAATTGCAGTAAATGGTTTAACTCTTTTTTTTAGTTTAGTTTGGCTACCCTACTTATTTCAATCTGTGACTAGCTTAATAAAATCTATCCTATCACAACATTGCCTAGCTTACCCTATCTGTTTAGAAGAACAGCATAAATCTTGAGTTTTTCTTATAAGGCATAAAAACATGCACTGCTTGAAAGATGGAGATATCCACAAATCATGTATACAGGGTAAACATACTTTTCCAGGCTGATTCAGATGTATCTAATAGCCAGCTAAACTCACAGCAACAAACCTATAAGCAAAATTATTAGCACTGGCTAAATAAAAATTAAGAACTATAAAAATGTCTGGATTTCAGCATTTTTAAAATCAGTGACAATGCATCTAAGGCAGGCCTCTTCATTAGGACAGAACAAAACAGGAGATTAAAATCAGCCAGCCCTATGAGTTTGCTCTCTTTGAATTCTTTTTAAATCTTCCCAAAGATAATTTGTTAAGCGATCTTCTAAGCAAGGGACCAATGCATTTCTTCTACCCTCACGCTAATAAACTTCCTTTTGAGAACTCTCAAAAGCACAGTCTGGAAGGCCTTGCCTCTCAGAGGCCTGGATCCCTCTATTGCTTTATCTGAATTACAGAAAGAACAGAAGAGAGATAAAAATCGCTGGCACTTAAAACTGCACTCTGACGTACAGCTTGCTGGTAGCTTCTTCTCATTCTCCATTCAGTTTCAGGTTTCTATAGCAACCATGACAAGTTCTACAAAGTTCCTCCCCATTTAATCAGAAATTTCTGTCATTCTGATAGTAAACAAACAGGCTCATGCCCAAAAGTTTGATATAGCATCAAATTGGAGAGCTTTTTCTTAAAATATAGTTAGCTCCCATAATCTTAACTACATACTGTACGTTAAATGTGATACTCAGATGTGAAGCTACTGTTGAACACATCCATTATTTTCTTCCTGTTTCAATTAATCATGCCTGCTCACCCCTTCTGGCCAATCCGAGTCACTCTGAGGTCTTCTCCGTGCTTGGCTTTTATCCATTTGATGCCCTGCAGCTGGGGGTCAACCATGAGTGGCCAGCGCTCACAGTTGGTGAGAATGGTAGCATTTTCAGCTGACATGCGGTCAGCTGGTAGACCTTCATTTTGCCAAGCTGCTATGTCAGCATCATCAGTGAGCATCTTCAGAGGGTCCAAAGAGGGAGTGACAGGAATTGCAACCTGGGACAATCAAAACATTATCACCTACAGCCAAAAGGTAATGA
Source organism: Thamnophis elegans (assembly GCF_009769535.1). NCBI lineage: Eukaryota > Metazoa > Chordata > Lepidosauria > Squamata > Natricidae > Thamnophis > Thamnophis elegans. The sequence goes on from NC_045542.1 coordinate 64,172,392, forward strand.
CTCTGCATTTCAACTATGCACAAAAAGCACATGTGACCTGGTTATAATGGAAACTGTAATCCAAGACACTGAAGATAACAATGTTCAAGAAAACACTCTTTGATGACTTTTATCTAAGATAATAGGGGTTTTTTTCTTATTATTCCAAGGAAACAGAATAAGGTAGAAGTTTCCTTGCGTCTTCCCTCAAAAAAATACTTATGCTTCTTCTTTTGACTCTGAAATAGCTGGAGTAACATAAGTCCCTCATATTGTCATTCCAACAACATAGATGACAATATTCCTTGCTCTTAATAGATTGATTGCCACAATAGGGTCAAATACACATTTATGTACCAGCAGATTTATGTTACCTGTCCTTGCACTTAGGGTTCTAATTGTACCTCAGACCTTATTTCCAGCTTTGGTCATCAATAATGTATTTTACAATGCCATCAACCAGCTTTGAGATCTGACACTGTAGGGTGGGGGGGGGGGGGGACCTGTTACATTATGGTGGCCAAAAGTCAAGAATTTGGCAGCACCTTTTGCAGCTAAAGAATTTTATTAAAAGCCACAAGTTTTCATGAGCTGTAGGTCATTTATTCAGATTCATCATCAGATCCGATTCGGGGCTGAGGGAATTTATGTTTTCAGTGGTTGGAAGAAGCACAGAATGACTTTGTCCACATACTGCTTCCCCCTTGAGCAATGGGAGAAATTCAGTGGCAAGGGCTTCATGGAAGGGCTTGACAGTTTGCCCTTGGTTATTAAAAAGGAATAAGCTTACAAAAGCAAGTAATTAGACTATTTTTCTCTTATTTCCATGGTATCTTGTATTTTTTAATTTTAATTAAAATATACAGTAGGTGAGCTGAAAGTTAGTGTGTACTCTATAGCTATACTAACTTTTTGCAGATCTATCAAGTCAGTGGGCTGGAGGCAACCAATGGCCTCTTCTTTTGCCTTTATGTACACAAATATCAGTCAATGACACAGAAGAATGAAGCCTGGAGCAGACAAATCTGACAACTTGGTAAAGAAAGATCTGATTATGATTACAAGTTGTTCTTTAGAAGAATGTAATTAACACATTCACACATCTGCTGTTCTGCTGCAAGGCAATATTCACAGTTCTGAGAAGATGCAAGTCCTACATGCCAGCCCACATTGAAGCCAATCAAGCACTGCTGGAAGATTAGGGACTAGAGTCATTAAAAGTCTTTCATATCTTTTCAATCGTATTGCAATAAAAATATTAAAGTAATAATTTTATTAAGAATTACAATTGCAAAGGTAAAAACTAATGCATACTAAGACATTAAAGAATTAAAAAAAATAGAAGAGGCAGAAAAGAAAAAAATAGAAAAGAAAAAGAATATAGTAAAGAAAAAGAAAAGAAACAGATAAAGAAATTTCCCCCCTTCATCACAAGTATAAATGATTTTAGTCATTTTATAAATTGTACAATTTTAGTACAATTTTAAAAGCACATTTTTAACTTCTTTTAAAATACAACAAATGATCTCTTCCTCCCATAACCCATCTCTTATCTATAAACAAAATCTTAAACCTTTGTTATTTTAGTCTTGACTAGCAAACTTCCATTAAGGTTTGTTTGTTTGTTTGTTTGTAAAATTTATTAGCCATCCATCTTACCAAAGGATAACTCTGGGGAGGATTACCAAAGATAACAGTATATCAATTTTAACCTTGACCAAATAAACCACCTTTATATTCCTTCCTTTTATTTTTAATAACCTTGAACTTTTTCCCCTTCAAATAATGTCCTACAACTTGATTTCTTTTTCAATTTTTATTTGTCCCTTCTCATAAAATTCTACAAAGCTTTGACAAGCCTATTTGACAAGACTATTAGAAAAATTATCCAGTACACTCTTTTGGCTTGTTATTTCTATATTCCGTTTAATTATTAAAATATCAGTTGGTTTCTTTTAGGTGTTCATCATAGGTTTTTTCTCCATTTTATTTTTATAACCTATTATTTTTAAAAGTACTTTCAGATCAGTCACAATATTGTCAGGCAAAATTTGTTCCTGTTTCATAACATATTTTAAACAAAGTCTCTCTATAAAGGCAGATGACTTAATAGACACTATGGAATATAACGTATGAGTCCATTGATTATAAATCCTTCAATCTCTCCCATATTAAAATATTTTCTTCCACTCTGTATTAATGTTAATTTTCAGTGTTTCTATTTTAATTGTAACTTTTAGATCTTTCCTAAACCTGCCAGTCTCCTGATGAGGAACAACTGTATGAAGCACTTATGGGCTATCTCAATTCCTCTCCTTACCTAGAAAGGAACTGCAAAGAGCTACTAGCCAGCATTTCATTCTGTTATTGTTGTCAGCTCTACTTTTAGCAGAGCTGTCTTTAGTTCATCATGTGTTCCCCCAAAGAGCAACAATATATTACTTTTGGCATCAAGTCACAGTACGAAAGTTAGAAACCAGAAAGAGAGGAAAAAGAAAATGAGGAAATAACCTTCATTCCCACAGAAAACAACCTATGTAAAAAGGAAAGTCTCCCTAACTATTAATCCAAAACAAGTTTTGGCAACTAAAGAAGTATTTCCTAATACCATCCTGGCCAGCAGCAGCAGCAGCAGCTATGGACTTTCAAAAGAGAGGCATATGAAAATATAACATTTGCCTTCTGCTCACTTTTAGCTGCTTTAAGTATGGTTTCCATGCATGGTCCATCAGGTCTTGTCTATATTTCTTGCTGAAATAACCCAGATAGGAGACAAAGGCAGTAATCAACAAGACATCACCACACAGTGCATTTTCTTGCAGTTTGAAATCTCTTACTGAATCAGCCCATCTCACATTTTCAGAGGCCAGACCCCCAACCTAAAAAAAAAAGCCAAGAAATTAGACTTCACCAGATTCCAAGCATGACATGTCATAGAATTTCCACCACAAGAATCATTGTGGAAATAGTAGAGAAACAAATATTGCTTAAGAATAGGGGAGATAGTTTTTGGTTTCAATAATCTTTTATTCCTAAACAACAGTAAGGCCGCAATTTTAGAATATATGTATCCCCTTAAATAGCCAAGACACTTGCTGGGAAGCTATGGAAACAGCTTGCATCTCCATTGGAACTCTTTGAATCTCCCTCAGGGAATCTATTTCACACGGTTATAAAAGGGGATGAGTCAGGCAATTTAGGAACATAGTATATTTTAACTCTTGTACCTTTGTCTGTTGGAAAATACATTTCTTTTTTTTAAGCTGGACTTTATACTTGAGTTAAATAAAAATCACAGGTGTTGGTGTAGAACATTTAAAACTCAAAAGCAAGAAGTAGTACAGAAGCCTTTCCTCTTCCTAACCCTCAATGGAAAAAAATGTCTTTATTCATAGTAATGACTGAGTAACAGGTATAGTTGGACCATTAAAATTCTCTCTCTCCAGGAGGTGAACTGACCCAAAGGAGGCAGATTGTACCTCACCTTCATATGCATACAGTCAGAATGGATATCCCTGATAGTGTCAATTTAGTGTGCCAAAATGCAAAGTTGGCCTTTGTTCTCCTAACCAGTTATAAAGTATGAATCTTCTTACAAACAGATAAACATATGTACAAATAACCAAGGGACTTCAAATGCCAGTTCTGAATTAGCGAGATAAGCATTTACTAAAATGTAGACATTAAATAAATTAAGATGTACAGAATAATGTTCAAAATTGTCTGTTTATGTGTAACAAAAAGGCACAGTTATAGCACACTGTGGCTCATGCTTAATCTCTGGTCTATCAGCATACCCAAATCACAGACCTCCTGTAATTTTATGTGTTTCTATATTTATAATTGTCTTTCTATTTATATTTTTGTTGTATTATACCATGATCCACTCAGTGTCACTCTGGATAGTGAGGTGGGCAGAATATAAATTGACTAAATAAATTCTTTTCACAAGTACTACTGCCAAGTCAGGTACCACTTATTGTGTAGCAAGGCATCTGGTTGTCCTTACCTAAGTGCCCTGTCATTTTGACAAAGTTAATGGAAAAGGGCATCAATCATGTTCCCATGCCAGACTGGACAAAGAGTAAAGTTTAAATATATAAAGTCTTAAATGGAAAAAAGGGTCTACAACCAGACCACAAAAAGAAAAATTTAATTTGAACAGCTTCATCTTAATCATGTTCACCTTCTATGCTAATTACTTCTTATTGCTTTATTTCTGATTTCAATTTTTAACTGGTTCTTCTGTGACTGACCTCTTCTGCAACAGTTGCAGCCTAAACTCTCATTCTTCTCTAAATAAATGTGGAAATCATTAGCTTTCTTTATTTGCAAAAATGGCCTAAGACAGTGATGGCGAACCTATGACACGCATGTCAGTGCTGACACGCGTAGCCATTTCGGGTGACACGCACATGCTCCCCAAACTTGTTTCAGCGGCAGCTCTCAGCCTGGGCGGCAGTGTCATGCAGGCTGTGGAAGGAGGAGGAGGAGGAGGAGGAGGAGGGAACCAACCAAAGAGAGGCTTTTACCGGGTCTGCGCCCCACAGCCAGGATCGTCCTTGCGCCTCAAGCCACGTTTCTTCCTGCAAAGCCCTTCGGGCAACCCGAGAGTTCCGCTTGACGCCAGAAGGGCTTTGCAGGAAGAAACGCGGCTTGAGGCGCCAGGACGGTCCTGGCTGTGGGGCGCAGACTCGGTAAAAGCTCTCTTTGGTTCCCTCCTCCTCCCCCTCCTTCCACAGCCTGCGTGACGCTGCCGCCCAGGCTGAGAGCTGCCGCTGCCACACAACTGAGGGAGGGAGAGGGAAAGCAGAGGTAGCCTCAAATTCCACCGTTGGGACAGGGGAAAGGGCTTGTCCCTCAAGAGTGGGGGGGATAGAGGTGGGAAGAAGGGGCCCGGCCTGTCCCCAGCGCCCCCCACAGACGGATTACGGATCGAACGCTTCTCTCTCTGCAGCCTTTTTCTGCAAGTCCCAGCTACTCAGCGGGGCGTCATCATTTCCGGGGGGTTACAGTTTTCCAGCTCAGATATCAGGATCCGCCGGGATTAAGTGGGAGAAAACGCCGCTGGCCGAGCGGAACAAACACATCCAAAGGTTAATCTTATTTTACGAAAACACAACTTCCAAAAGTCGATCGTGGCCTCCGTCAAGAAGCTCTTCCCCCACCCCCCACCCATTCTGGGGTCTTGGTGTCCCTCGGCTAAGATCCACCCCGGAAAGCAGAACGGGGGCAGCCCTCCTGTAATTCTGGCTGGGTTAAAGAGCAGGGATGGAGGAGCCATATCACACCTTCATTCAAAGGGTGGGGAGGGGGAGGCCTGATAAAGTCCCTCCCTTGGGGTGTCTGAAGTCCCAGCTGAAGCAGCCGAAGGAAAAAGGATAAGCATCCGTCGCTGCCCAATGGCGCTTGGGGTAACCCCGCTGGGCAGAGCCAGTTGAGGCTCATCCTGCAAATGAGGGTTTCCTTTGGGAAGGGCCAGGTGGTTTCAAGCACCCCAAACAGCCAATCTCTCTCTCTCCGTCCCCCTTCCTTTGCTCCTGGGGCTGCAGAACTTTCCATGGGCTCAACAGTAATTGAGTAAAATTCTAAGCCACTGCAGTAGCTGCTTTTTGGTTTTATTTTTTTTAATATTTATCAGTCTCTCTTTTAGTTGAAGAGTTGAAGTCCACAAGGCTTAAAGCTGTCAGGTTTGAAGACCCCTGGGGTTTTTTTCCTAAAGGGTTAGGGGTGCAAGGTTCTTGTAACTTGACAGCTTTAAGACTTGCACGCTTCAATGCCAGAGTTTCTGAGCCAACATTTTGGTTGCTAAGCAGGACCGTTGGTAAGTGATACTGATAATAATATCAAGGGCAACATACGAAATCGACTGATGAACAAAGAAGTTACTAAGCAGCTATGTTAAATAATTTGTTTTTGGTTTATTAAATACAATTATATTGCAATTATATATTTTTGTAGTTTAAACTATAAATTGCGCAAAATTATGTTTTTGTCAAAGTGACACACAACGTGAGTTATGCTCGATTTTTTGCCGATTTTTGACACACCACGCCAAAAAGGTTGCCCATCACTGGCCTAAGATTTCTACTGAAACTCATGATAGGAAAGATCTCTTGTATTAACTATTCACAATGTAATATTCAACTATATGACATTTTGTGTTCAACTTTTAATTAAGAAAACTGTGAATGGATGTACCCAGTTTAAATTTGCCATGACATCCTTTATGGCAAAAAAAACCAATCTGAGCTGTGGTGGCAGGTAAATTCCATGGCATTAATAACACATTTTACTAGAATATCTTCAAGCATCTTGAAGTATTTCAAAAATAATGAGGGAAATAAAGTACCTGGTAGAATACTCTTAAATCTCACACACTGAAATTCACAGACCACTTAAACCATTGCCCTTGCAGTTATACTGGCTTCATTTCATTAAAAAGCAATCCTTATGTTCAGACTGGAAAGAATTGGTAGACTGCAGCAGTAGTTTTTATATGCCCTTGTAGCTATGAATTGTGATCTCAACCTCAATTACAGTTGGTTAGTAAATTTAGAGGACACTGCATTGTCAGTAGTTTGAGAGTTACAGCAGTAGAAATTCACCAGAAAGCCAGAGAAAACTGCCCATCAACTGTTTGCTGTTTCTTAATCAGGCAAGTTTGGTATTTTGCATAATATAAGGCTAGAGCACTGTACACCTGAAAGAGACTTATTGCAAAGTTAAAAGGGAACAGTGATTTTTAAAATCCTGTATGCTCATTAAAAATACAAATTAAAACCTTCCTGTCATGCCAGCTGGAACTGATGCATGATTATCATGCTGTTAAAAAACATCACAAAATTACCCATACATTTGTATAAATGATTAAATATGAGAAGAGTATTTACTGAAATTATTGCCTCTCACTTTGAAGGTTAGGAGGGTTGTATATTTGTGATCATTTTCAAGGAAGATTTGTCCATTGCTCCTATATGATGCATCTATATGAAGTACTGTTATGTTCCTACTAAATCCATTTCCACTATCTTTAATGCACTTTAAATAATTAGTGTTAAATCTTTTTTATGTACGCTCATGAATTAGATCCCTATCATCTTTTTCCTGCTCTGCTCCATGCCAATTCATAGGAAAAGTAGGAAAACCTAGCAGTTCTTTAATTTTCTCTTTGCCAGTACTGAAGAATGAAATAATGCACATTAAAAATCAAACAGTATAGAAGTCCAAACTACTCCCTTGGGTAAATTTAATTAAGAAATATTTGTCTTTAATTTAGACTAAATCCTAAAACTTTACAGACTTGCAAACTCTTCTAGTTTTTTCCCCAGCCATTCACACCAAGAAACACATACTTCAAGAAACTTTCTACCCCACCTGAAGCTTCAGCCAATGATACTCACCAGACGATTTGCAAGGGAAATGGTATTTGCAGTGGCTTCTGCGTCTTGCTGACATTTCAGCTTCTCCACCGTGGCTTTCTCAAATTTGGCTGTTAGTTTTGCCAGATTTTCATTAAGGTGCTACAATTGGGGGTGTAGGGGAAAGGAGGAAGCCATATCACACAACATAAATATCATAAAGAAACACAATCTCAACATACGCACCAGTACATTGTAGCCTCTGATTTAGTTGGCACTGGAATTTTTGCTCAAGAGGCCATTCAAAAAGTGAATAATTTCATTATTAATAAAATAAGTCAACCAAGTAGATTCACTTTATGGGGAAGGTAGCCTACAAGGCCATTCAGCTGTGAACAAATATTTAAAACCTAGAGGTGTTAAGCTGTTAACAGCAGACAACTAGTACTTATCTGCACTGTCAGGTTGCCCCATCATAAGTATGGGCCATCAACTGTCTCTGGAGGACAAGAACAGATAACACTGTCCTCAGCTTGCCTCATCCCTGCCCACTATAAATGTGACTTCTGCCAGTGTTTTTTTTGTTTTGCATTTGAAATAGTATTTCTTGATTTAGGCCAGCTGAAATGTAGCTGTCCTGTTTCCCTTCTCACAAATGGACTGAAGACAAATTTACATGTCCTAGGATAATGTTGCATAATCCAATCTGGGTCGGTCACTGGGACCAGAGGTTTAGTCTTCTGAGCTTTCAGACTCGTCTTTAGGCAACTTTTCTCTTTTTCTTTATATCTCTTCTGATTTTAATTTTCTTCTAGGCAAACCTCTGTACTTTGGGTCTGCACAGGACATCCCTCATCTCAGTTGCTCAGTTCACCTCAGTAAAGATGCTGCAGCTTCTGCTATAGGCCTTTCCTAGTAGCACACTTGATTAACATGCAGAATTGCTCTCATTTGAAATCTAGCAGAAACATTTTTATTACATTTTTTTTTCTGTTTCTCTAAACTGTCTACTTTTCTCCCAGGATCTTTTTGTTTTGGCTTGGATATTGGGGGGGGATTTGTTTTTTAATAAGTCCACCTATGTAGTGGTTTATCATTTTTCCTTCTATCTCAAAAAAGTTTATCTCTGTCCCACAAACAGTCCAAATGAATAAGTAAAGCCCGTCTACCTCAACCGACTGGAAAAATGATTGAAGAATACACCAGAGGAGCTATTTAAAAAGCAGAACAGTACAGTCTTTGTTTACCAACTGACTTGCACAGTGACTGTTCAAAACTATGAGGTGCTAAATAAAAAAAACTTTGCAGCCAATCACAGCATCCCACAATCACATGATGACCATTCGTGTTCTTTGCAATCAGCTTGCAAAGGCAGAAATAAAATCATAAGTCATGGATATATGATTTTCTGCTAAACAATTGGATCGTTTAATGACTGGGCTGTGGGACTCAATTATGGTCACTGTAAAGAGCTATTCGTAAAGTGGGTAGTTTAATGGGTAGTTCAGGGAAAACATAATAATTTAAAAAATCTATTAGTGAAATTCTACCTGCCATGAAAATATAATCACTAAACACTAATGCCATGACAGACCTTATGGAGGCACAGCTAGGAAAAGAAAGCCGTATTTTAAAGTTGGTTGCTGTGCCTGCATTTAGGTGCATTTTGATATTTCACCTTTATATGTATGTTTTTAATGCAACTTTGCATACATTTGGCTGTGCATACACATTTATAAATTTATGCATGTCCAGTAAGAATTGACCAAAAGAGGAAAATGAGAAGCAATTGTTTTCCTGGCATGGAAAACTCGGGGATCACAGCAGCAGGAAAACCTCACTATGAGGACCAGAGTTGCTGGAAGACTGGATTGAACATCTGGTAACTCGTTGCCAAAATTTCCCCATCCGAAAGAATTTTCTTCAACTATTTTATAATCTGGTGACCATCAACCCAGATGGACATCAGATGCTCTTCTGAGGAAATGTTTCATCTCTCTAGCTACCATTCACCAGTATGCATTCAACACAGCTTGCTTTGCTTTTTTCTATTCTTAACTTCATAATATTTCTACCTCTGTTTCTATCAGGTTAGACACAAGGAAATTGGGGATATCTTATAGCTTTAATAGCTGTACAGAAATAAAATATTGGCAGGCGTAGCTTGTTAAGTTACATTGTCCTTTGCATCTTCTACTGATTTCTGGCCGTTGATATAAAATTCCAGACATAAAAGTGCATGTATCAGTACTGTTTATAGCCTGAGTGAGCAAAACTGCTCATGGGAGTTATTTAGAAAGCCAAGCGGAAAGGCTCATGCAAAAATGGCTCTATTAGCTTTATTTCAGGGGCTGAGAAGTGGCTTTCACAATGGGTCTCCCAATCTCTATCGCTCTAATTGATCATTTTTGCTACTTCACTGTAAAACAAAAGCAGAGTGTTCCCAAATTATTTAACTCCTGTGACAAAAGAAGTTAACAATTGATTTTTATCAGCCTTCACACCAACAGCTTAAAGTTAAGTGCCTCTAAATCATTTTAATACTGCTTGAACAATACTTGAGAAATAAACTTGAATTTGAAAAGGATATGTACTTTGTTAGTAGCGTTTGGAATGATTATGAACAGAATTGTTCCTAAAATCCCAAGCTACAATTTCTATAAGATAAATGTCCTTCCTCCCTTTCTAAAAGTACATGTGTGCACGTGTCTGTATGTGTGCTTGTCCAGTGTACAGTAACACAGATGCAAGCATACCATATAAATTAGCTCTGTCTTAAAACGTGAAGAAGCTTCTGACTTCTTCAAGCAGGACTCTTATTTGTGAAAAAGGTACGTTTGCACCACATGAAAGGTCTCGTGTTGTTATACAAATGATGGCCCCTCCCTAACCTTTCCTCTGTACCAGTGGTGGGATTCAAAAGTTTTTACTACCGGTTCTGTGAGCATGGCTTGATGGGCCTGGCATGGCTTGGTGGGCCTGGCTTGGTGGGCATGGAATGGTTTGGTGGGCGTGGCTTGGTGGGTGTGGCTTGGTGGGCGTGGTTTGGTGGGCGTGGCAGGGAAAGAATACTGTAAAATCTCCATTCCCTCCCCACTTCAGGGGAAGGTTACTGCAAAATCCCCATTTCTTCCCAATCAGCTGGGACTCAGGAGGCAGAGAATAGATGGAGGCAGGGTTAGTCAGAGGTAATATTTACTGGTTCTCTGAACTTCTCAAAATTTCTGCTACCAGTTCTCCAGAACCCCTCTGTACCCCATCACATCCCACCCCAGATGCTTCAGAAGGAATTCTAATCTCCTGCTCCAGATTTGGGCGAACTGAATGGAAGATTCAGTTGGGGAGGGGGAGGAATATCTGTTCAACTAAAGATATCAATTCTGCTGAAATTCAGCCACAAACGCTTTGCTTAGCCTGGTTGACAAGTAAACAGCCTAGTAGACAGCCTACTATCAAACACAGTAGGAACAAGTATATTGGTTTCTACCTATCATGTAATTCTTAGAGTCACTAAGTCTATGTTTATAATACATAGATTTGATTTAATTTTAAGTAAAGTCAAAATCCCACTCACAAAACTAACAAACGTAATAGCCAACTCTGTGAAAATATTTCATGATCTTCCCTTCTCTAACATACATCTTAACTACAAATACTATAGCAATAATTTCCAAAAGCCTTACAGCAAAACCTTAAGTGTCATTAAATAATCAATCACCTAGAGTTGGGATTGCTCACCAAATTGCTCTTGAGGCTGCAAATAATTGGAACTTTCTCTATGGCTGATGCTGAAGAATTTAAAATGTTAAGTCTAAAAAAGGCAGAACAATTTTGTGGTCAATTGCCACCACTTTTCTGGTCATTTTATGCTGCATTTTAACTACTCAGAAAACTCTTAACTTACATAGTGTTTACTTCATGATTATTATTGTTTTAAAAAATTACTAATGTACAAGTATCACCCAGTTTTAAAATAAGCCATGGTACTTTCTTTAGGCAAAATGCAGGGTGTTTTCCTCCAGCAGCTATTTATGCAAGAAGCCCATGTTTAAGGCTCTAGACAGTAACATATGCTAAGAATTTCAAGGTGCAATGCTGATTTCAATTTGCACTTGTTTCCCGAGTTGCTTTTTTGCATTCAGACTTACTGCAATTTTGGCCTTGATGTTAGTCAGCTTTTCCTGGGCGTTAGCAAGCTCAGCATTGGCTTTGTTGAGAGCCTGGCGCTTGGGCTCGACATCACAGTATACATTGTAAAAGCGCACAATGTTGATGACCCAGGAGCAGAGCCCAGAAGCTGCATAGGACTTTGATGCCACCAGTTCTGGGTTGAAGTCTGGATCCTGAAGATAAGGTTGTAAGGCTCGGAGGGTGTTCTCATGTATATTCTCTTTGTTGAAGTGAATCAAGGATTCTAGGAAGCCGTCAACCTTGGCCATGGCCATCTTAGCTGCTTTCCAGCTCCTGTCCTTGGGGACTTTACCACCTGAACCCATGAGTACCATGACGGCAGCAGTAACATTGCTGACAGCAGACGGTGGCGATCCAAATGACTTCAATTCTGTCAAATTGATCTGAAAAGGAAAAGAAAAAGACCAAGCCTGTGAGATGAAAATGAATGGGTTTTTTTTTCTCTTACTTTTCTGGTAATGGAGTAACCTCTAGAGCTATTAATCGGAGAGAGAAGCTTTGAAGCCTGGGATGGCACTCTGCATTTTAAATATTATGACTCATGCTTTGTAAAGCAATGAATCCCTCTAGTGACTTGGGGCCATTACCCGCTTGTTAAGTGTGAGAACCAATCACATTTTTTTTGGCATTTCAGCCAAGTTGCAGGACACTGAAAAAGCCCAATTAGATTTCAGATTTACATGATATGGAAAAATAAGCATAACCAGGAAAAGATCAGTCTGGCCTGAAATCGACAATGTATGTCTGCAGCTGCAGGAGGAGTTTAAACATGGACCTTAACTGAAAATTCTCAGAGAAATGTCTGCCTCATGAATCTTTAGCCAGTATCAGTTAAAGTGATTTGAGTCATGAAGCATACCCTGTAGCTGCAATCATACTGGGAATAACGCATCAACAGCAACAAACCACATAGTGAAGCTGTTTCGTGCCTATTCCCATGTACTTTTGATGAGATCAATCTTACTGGCTGACCAGTTACTGAGCACAACTAGGATTCTTATGTGAATGTAGGCTTCGCCTGGCAAGATAACAGAATATTTACTATGTCATGCTCTGACTTCTGAATCCATCTTCATACAATCAAATGGTATATTATGATTTGACGAACTCAAAAGTATCTTAGGATTTGCTGACAAAATGTTTTTGACCAACTAGTTTATTTGAGGGGAATATTGAGAACCTGGATACTGAGGAACTCCATTCTCCATGCGTGGTCAAGGCTAAAGTATCACTGAGAGGCACCGAAGCTCAATCCTTCTGGTGAAATCTATAACAATTAAATGTACTCAATCAGACTAAGTTCTCAAGTCCTTTGTAAAGTCTTTTCTTGCTTGAATTTGTGTGTTTAGTTTCTTCCATTACAGAACAAACGTTTGGCATATCAAACACATATGTGGCACTGAAACTTTGTCAGAGCTGGATCATGCAACATACTGACAAAGAAGCCATTGTAAAAACTCTTTATGTCCATATCAATGCAGTTGGTTCCTGCTTTTCATTAACTCCAGTAAAGCTATTAAAAAGAGCTTATCATTTCAATATCGGAATATGACACACACAGTATTTCTCTAAAGCAATTAAAAAGAAACATTCAGCTGAAAATGGCTTGGGTAAGACCATTTCTGTCACACAATGGCAAGTTCCAAAGCAGAATCCTACCCACTACCCATCATGGGACCGACCCCAGAGTTTGCTAGACAGCAACCTTAAGAGAATGCAGATTTTTAAAGCCAATGGAAGCATTAGTATGGACCAGCTATTATGAGCAAATGCTATCACATCAAACCAAGAAGAAAGGCATATAACATGCTGCCATTCAACAGACATAAAAAGTCTGGCAGAGAAAATGACACTCTACACAAGGATTCTTACTCTGATACTCACTGGACGTTGATATTTTTTTTAGAAAAAAATAAAACATTTTTAATGAAATCCATTTAAAAAAACTGCTTTTGACCTGAGTGCCAGGGTAGGTTGTTAAAGAGTTTAGAAGGAAATCAAAGAATTTGAAGAAGCCACTGAAGCACTGAAATCCATTCTATTTCTGTGCATTTAATTTCTGTTTCTTAAGTACAGTATATTATTTGACTCAAATTTCTTCCTGCTTTTTTCAGGCAATTTTACTAACTTAAAGGTAAGATAAAGGTTCCCCTCGCACATATGTGCTAGTCATTCCCGACTCTAGGGGGTGATGCTCATCTCCGTTTCAAAGCCGAAGAGCCCACACTGTCTGCAGACGTCTCCTTGATCATGTGGCCAGCATGACTAAACTCCAAGGCACACAGAGTGCTGTTACCTTCCCACCAAAGGTGGTTCCTATTTTTCTACTTGCATTTTTACGTGCTTTCTAACTGCTAGGTTGGCAGAACCTGGGACAAGTAACGAGAGCACTAGGTTACGCAGCACTACAGATTTGAACCACCCGACTGCCAACTTTTCTGATCGATAAGCTCAGCGTCTTAGCCACTGAGCCACCGTGTCCCATTACTAACTTACCAAGGCTTATTTCTGTCTTCTAGAGTAAAAGCTATCCAATACTACCTAGTATCATCTATAAATTTGTTAGTTATTTCCGGCACTTCTTTCATCCAAGACATTAATAGAATTATGTAGAAGAGCAAAGGATGCAAAATTGAATCTCAGTGCCTCCCTTGATAAAGAACCTTTAGTGAGCATTCTTTGACTACAGTTTTCAAGATAGATAGATAGATAGATAGATAGATAGATAGATAGATAGATAGATAGATAGATGGATGGATGGATGGATGGATGGATGGATGGATGGATGGATGGATGGATGGATGGATGGATGATAGATAGATGGATATGGATATGGATATGGATATGGATATGGATATAGATATAGATATAGATATAGATATAGATATAGATATAGATATAGATATAGATATAGATAGATAGATAGATAGATAGATAGATAGATAGATATAGATATAGATATAGATATAGATATAGATATAGATATAGATATAGATATAGATATAGATATAGATATAGATATAGATATAGATATAGATATAGATATATAGATATATAGATAGATAGATAGATAGATAGATATATAGATAGATAGATAGATAGATAGATAGATATAGATATAGATATAGATATAGATATAGATATAGATATAGATATAGATATAGATAGATAGATAGATAGATAGATAGATAGATAGATATAGATATAGATATAGATATAGATATAGATATAGATATAGATAGATAGATAGATAGATAGATAGATAGATAGATAGATATAGATATAGATATAGATATAGATATAGATATAGATATAGATATAGATATAGATATAGATATAGATATAGATATAGATATAGATAGATAGATAGATAGATAGATAGATAGATAGATAGATAGATATAGATATAGATATAGATATAGATATAGATATAGATATAGATATAGATATAGATATAGATATAGATATAGATATAGATTAGATATAGATATATCATAGTGATTCCATCCACCCTTTGTTAATCAAATGCTGAAGTTATCAAATGGATGCAAAGTACCCATGTAGCCAGCTGGAGAATATAACAATCCCCATTCTGAACATGCTTGCTTGCTTGCTGGATTCACTTGTTTGTTTAGTTATTTTACATTATTAATAACCTACCCCAATCCTAACGGAATCTGGCTAAGAACTGTAGACAATCATACATATTTGAATAGTATGGATACTGCAAGATACTAATTTGTAATAATTTGGACAAGCAGCAGCATGTTGTTTTCATTATAAGCCTGGAGGGTGTTGCATTGATTGGTTAGGGTCAATGTCAGCATAAATCCTTTTCCCACTTCTCACCTCATCAGCAATTTTCAATTTAAAAACACCTGAGTGAACTTTTAATGGAGTAATAATATAAGCAGTGCATTGAACAATGTTTAAAATGGAAGACAATTCACCCAAGGTCCATCATTCTCAGCCAGTTTGCTAAATATTTGTGAATCTGAAGTCCCAGTATATCTACTGGGACACCATGGTGGAGAAGCCAATTTAGGTAAAGTCATTGCCCAAGAATTTGTCTAAATGATTTTAAAGAATTATGATCAGAGAATTGGACCCGAGCTCTGAGATTTCATCAACTCATGTGGATCTCTCAGTGATCTTGGGTTAATCCATTTCAGTTCTTTTTCAATAAAATGGAATAATAATGAAAAATGCATTGAGATGGAAAATTATAGTACGTATCATGTCTACACATGCAAACTTTTAGACATTTTAAAAAGCAGGTTAGAGGAACAACATTTCAAGTAAAAAATGTGCTGCTAGTTTGACTATTGGACGCATCATCCCTCACCCATCAAATTGTTCCTTCATGGAGCAGAATAGAGGAAGGATCATTTGGTGTATAATTTTCTTCTCTATTCTACTACTTCTCTAGATATAAAATATTTAAATGCAAAACAAACAAAAGCCATGCCTTTGGGACTGTCCATGCTAATTTTCCACACAATTGTTTTCAGTGGTTCTAGAAAGTTCCGCCCCTTTTGATATATAGATAATGCATACATTGCTTGCTAATCATCTCTTGCTTGCTCCCTTATTTCCTCTCTTCCTCCTTCCCCATCTTTAATGTTTTCCTGATGTTTAATAAATAAAAATCAAGCTATAGTTTTGCTAGCTGAACTGAGTGAAATCTATGCTTCCTCTGATCTAGATACAGGGATTGGCTAGAAATCACTAGAAGTAAAAATTATCCACAGCAATTTTCCAAAATAGACAATAGCACACAATCAAGACCGAATAAAGCACTTTACAGTCAGTGAATTCAATGAATTTTGTTGCAGGTTGACTGAAATCTGTGAGAAAGTAAAGACCTCCTTTCAAGTCCAGCTGCAGTGAGTATTCATTTAGTTTTCAAATAGCTATATGCTTAAAGTTACAGATATGTGTAAAGAACCGTCTCTTGTACAAAACTGTAAATGGATGCCACACTGCAATATGAAAGGTTCTTTCTGGGATACAGCTGTTGCATACTGCAGCTGGTACCAAAAGGTGTTGCTGCTAGCATCTACACATTCATATTGTTAATTCACCTGGATAATACATTAACAAAATCAGAAATACAGCAAACTGCTGTCTTTGTGGTCTTAACACAGATGTCACCGTTCCTTGCTAGAAAATAAATGGAAGTGTTTCGGCTCCAGGTAGGCTCCACTGTCAGATAAATCACCCCAACTTTTGTTTGAGAGTGGCATTGCCAGAAGGATTTAGCTGAGATACATTTCAACACATTGTACTTGTAACTATTTTCCACCCGCACAACTCCATTTCAGGCAGAGGAGTAATTTAACAATACCGCTCAAACAGCTTTCACTGTGGGACTTCCTATATTCACCAGACATGACAGACGTACTAGAGTTCCACAGAATTACTGATTTAAGCCCAGGATCTTGGCGACTGCTGCCATTGCTTAATTCATCTCACACTGTCCACTTCTGAAGATAGTAGGATTTGGAGCATGTTCTAAAACAGGGGTGTCAAACTCACGTCATTATGTCGGCATCATGTGACATATTGGAATTTTTCCTCCTTCGCCAAACCAGGCAGGGGTGTGGCCAGCATGTGACGCATCTAGTTTGACATCCCTGCTCTAAAACCTCTTTCATCCTCTGGTCAATCAGAAAATTCCTAGGAAGCCCATGAAGGCAGCAGGTTTCTCTCACCATTGATAGCTTCATCTACCATAAATGTGTCCATCCTCCTTTAAAACCTCATAAAGGATAGCTCATCTGCAGCATTTCAAGCTATTGCAAGTACAGAGGAGATGAAAATGTCTGCCCTCTTGGGCTCATGTGCAACATCATGACCTAAGGAGATCAGGAGTGGGACTTGGTTTGATGCCACAATGCTGCTGTCATCACTCTGACTTCGCTTGTCTCTTTTTTACACTTCCTCCCCACCAGATGCCACTGTAACTGACTGAGATGTGAATCTCCATTCATTATCTTTCCTAAATCATAAAGCTAAAAAGATTTACATCCTACTCCTTTATTATACAAAGCATCATTGCTTTGTATTCTGTTTCTCTGATAATTCTCTATTGTTTCTGTCTTCTGAAATACAAATAAAACTAGGCCTAGATAGAGCTTCTCCAATGGTTGGTTCGATGCTGTGGTGACCATTTAGAAGTTCAGGAGGACAGACATATTTTGGGGAACTGGGGGTGGGGGGGAGGATTCACATTTTTCAGTAATTGGACATTCAAGTTCTATCTAGGAAACTAGGACTTATTAAAGTAAGTTTATTATTAAGTTAAGATGTAACCTGTGCAAGATGATTTTCTGTAAATCACACAAGCCAAGGGGGCTGATTGCTATATTTCGAGTGAAAAAGCAAAAATCTCTCAAAGAGGAAACAGGATCCTAGAAATGCACAATTGGCTATGCAAATATTATTGTTAGGAAAATTCTGTGTTCCAGACAATGGCCTACACTACCTTCACTACCTCCGAGAAGTGACTGGATATAGTACATTTTATAAAATGCTTGGCAGGCAGCTTGCCATTTTCATCAGGGTGGGATCAGACCATAATAAAAGGGAAGAGGGGCCAAAACTGGGGCCAAGAAAAGAGAAAATTGGAAGAGGAATGAGAAAGCCTCATCAGGGACCAGACTTCTGCATCTACAATCCAGGTGGCAGTTAGTGGTACTCAGGTGTTCCTGTACCAATGCCCAGAGTAGGGGAAGTAAACAACTAGAAATCCTACTTTGAGAAGACAAATACGAAGCCAGGTGTGATGGTATGCATGATTGGCACATAGCAACAGAAGGCCACAGGAACAAATCTAAAAGAAAAGGGAAGGGGGAGTTGCATTTATGCATGTAAAGAAAAAAACATATCCTTGTATAGAAATATGTGAATCAGAGCACGGTAAGTATTTAGGTTAGAATAAAAGAGATGGGGGAGGAGGCAATCAGATTGTGAGAATTTATTATAGACCACCTGGGCAGGCAGAAGAACAGATGAGGTCTTTCTGCATCAGTTGGCCAATCTTTCAAAAAGGCATGCAGTAGTGCTAATGGGAGGTTCAGTTATCCTGACATCTGCTGAGGATTTGCCAACAAATTATTCTCTTTCCTGACAACAACTTCATTTGTCAGAAGGTGGAAGGAAGAACAAAGAGTTCTCCTGCCCTGGATCTAAATCTCACCAACAAGGGGGGGGGGGGATTGGGTGAAGAAGTGAATGTGACTGCCACCCTGTGGGAAAGTATTATCCTCAAAGTTATGGCATCAGATTGGAAGAGGAAGTGAAGAGAGTCAGATCTGTATATTGGATATTAGAACAGCAAATTCTGAAAATTCAGAGGGAAGCTATTTCAAATCCAAATTCTGAAGGAGAAAAGTATCCAGGAAGAATAGGATGTTCTAAGAAATCAGATCCTGAAGATGCCATTGCAAACAATTCCTATATGAATAAAAAAATGGGGAAAATATAATAAGGCCAATGTAGATACATGCAAAACTCTAAAAACTTTGAAAAGGGGGGGGCATGCTTAGAAATGGGGGGAAAGGCATATCATACATAAAGATTACGAGGTAATCTCCAATGCCTGTAGAAACTTTGTGAAAAATGTTAAAGCTCAGAATGAGCTGAGATTTGCAAGAAATACCAAAGGTAGCAAAGAAAAAAAAGAAATAATTTGAGTTTGTTAGAAATAATAAATCAAAGTTGAGAAGGTACATTGGAGATGGTGAAAAGCAAGATCTTCTTAACTACTATTTTGTGTCTGTCATCCCTCAGAAGGGAGCCCTTGTAGCAGATATTTTGATCTATTGCTCTGACCACTTTTGTACTCAAATTTCAGTTTCCCTATTGTACAATCTGTTTGTTAAGACACTGAAGTGGGCCTCAATTTTTGTAACTCAGTCCTACATTTATGCTTAATGACAATCCTTTTGGTGGTCAGAAAATGCCTTGATGCCTTGGCATGGCATGGCATGGCATGGCTTGGCATGGCTTAGCTGGGCATGGCTTGGCATGGCATGGCCTGGACTCATCTCATCTGGTTTGTGACGTTCCTGCTTAGTAGATCCCTTTCTGTAATCCAGGGCTGGCCAAGTTTCTTGACATTTCAATTAAATGTGCTAGTGAGGATTTATCTCCCCCAATATCATTCAGTTATGAATAAATAAACATGAGGCTGAAAATTATGGAGTTGTGATCCCCATATCTAAAAGGCATCTGTCTGGGTAGAAGCAACAGTATTCCAGTCCTAGGATGTCTAGCAGGCATTGTCTTCCTGACTTTATTTGAACTTCTAATAGCATCATCCAGATGTCCACTGTGGGCCTAAAAGGAACTTAGACTGAAATAAGCCAATAACTATAATAGTCCAAACATGTTTTTATTTTGGCATTAATTTTTTAGCCAAGAAAGTATCTGCAGCAGGGTACAGATTCCCATAAAGCAGCAGGGTACCAAAGCCAGGTGAGAATATGAGGTGGGCGATCTTTTAAACAAACTGTTTTACAAAGCATCAGAGCATTAACAAGAAACTATTCCACACAGGTAGCAGTTGATTCCATTAGTTATGATTAAATTTATTAGATAGCAGTACAACTGCATGCTAAGCAATTGAAAGCTAAGTCCAAGCAATCTATTTCATTACCTCCTCCCCCTTCTCCTTTCCTGACAACCTGCATTTTTCATTACTTTTAGTTAAAAAGCAATGCTGATACTTTCCCCCTGGTGCTGCTTCATTAAAAAGCACAGGAATACTAGATCTGGATTACTGGTTGAAACTTATGAATAAACACACATCCACAGCCAATCATTCATGTCAATTGATGGGCTAAACTCTCGGATGCAGGTGAGAAGGAGCATGTGGCGTTTAGTGTCTGCAAATGCTGCCACCTTCGTCTCCAGGGAAGCTTCAGGCTTCCCATTAATCTTGCCTTAATGAGATGTTGTACAGAAGCAAATGGAAAATTGCCACTGTTTCGTACTTTGCTTAGTTGCCACCTCTTTTTGTTTGTGTATTTGTTTCTCAGTTGCCTGGGTTTTCAGGGAGGGGTAGTTTAGCTGACTCATAACACAATCAAGGAACAATTCAGCTGATGAACAGTTAATGGAATATCAACATTGACTTAAGGAACTTCCCCACACCAGCCCTATTAAGCCCACTATAAAGTAGCAACTTTCAAATCACCTCCTCTTCCTATTATTGGCTGAAGTAGTTCACTGATGTAAAATGATCCCCAAATCACCTGCTCAAGTAATTTTGCAATGTTTTTTTCTAAACTGACTCCCTGAATAGGAGCCTAATTTTAAAGCAAGATCTATTTGATAGTTTAGCTTGGGGAAGAGTTATCTATCAGGGGTCCCCAAAACTGGACCGGGGAAGTGGCAGCCAAGTGTACATATGCAGCTCCACTTATGTGCGCACTGCACAGGTCCATTTATGCAAGCAGTGTGCATATGTGCTCACCACTTGTGTAAATGGAGCTGCACACTCCACTCGTGCAGAACTATCCTCCCTCCCCTCTGGCCGCAAAGCTGAAAAGATGGGGACTGTGCTGATCTAGATCATTCCAATTTCTGAAATGAGGTGTCTGTGTCCATGCCCACTAGATTATCTCAAACCAGTGAATTTTTCAGCTGTGGCCCACATAAATCATCCAAGTGGCCCAGAGCCTTCCCACCAGTTAGCTTTCTAAAACCCTGCTCAGTCACTCAGCGTCCAGTACTTGAGGGGTTGCAACAAAGAAGAAGGGGTCAATTTTTTTTACAAAACACCAGAGGGCAGGACAAGAAACAATGGTTGGAAACTAATCAAAGAGAGAAGCAACCTGGAATTAAGGAAAAACTTCCTAACAATGAGGACAATTAACCAGTGAAACACATTGCCTTCAGAAATTGTGGGCACTCCATCACTTGAGGTTTTTAAGAAGAGTCTAGACAGTCACTTATCTAAAATGATATAGATTCTCCTGCTTGAGCAGGGGGCTGGACTAGAAGACCTCCAAGATCCCTTCCAACTCATTCTATTCTATTCCATTCCATTCCTGTCTCTGCTCACCCTCCCCATTCATCCCTTTGCCATTCAATTCCTTTGACATCTTACAGCTTCTCCAGCATGATGTCGCACAACTTCCATTTCTAACCAGAGTTCACTCTCAGTGGAGTTTGCAGACTGCAGCCCTCAATCATGTATCATGCCTCTCAGTGCCTGGAGCTCATGAGTCAGTCGTGCTAACAGGAAGGCGATGTAGGAGGTTGCTACTCTGCCCCCACTGCCTGCTTTCCGCAAAGGTCACAGAAGCAGTTTGTGCTTTACAGAATTATTTCTTTATGTTCACTGAGTTCGCTTTTGAGTTGCTTATCATGCTACATTGTCTTTACTGATTCACGAAAAATGAATCAGTGGTTAAAAACAGGCTCGCTTAAGTGTACCTTGTCAAGTTGAGTCGTAAGACTCATCCTGGTGAATGGGTCTTGAGTTCAAGACTATGAATCCGTGTATAACTATGTGATGTGGAAATAAGGTCTTTAATTGACAACCCACAAAGAAAGGTGTGAATGGGAAACATCATCAACAACTAAAAAATTCATTGGGATGGAGAAACATTCAACTCCAGTTCTGTGCCTTTTATGTTATGAAAGTGTGCAAATGATGCTGCTGTTGCTACTGAATGTCACAAAGTACATAAAACAATTAAAATGCATATCGAGAAGTCCAGCTTTAAATGTTAAGTCCATGAGCATAAGGAATTATGATTCTGGATAGCAATAGCACTTCACAGTGCTTTACAGCTCTCTCTAAGTGGTTTACAGAGTCAGCCCATTGCCCCCAACAATCTGGGTCCTCATTTTACCCACCTTGGAAGGATGGAAGGCTGAGTCAACCTTCAGCCTGGTGAGATTTGATCTGCCAAACTGCTGGCAGCTGGCAAGCAGTAGAAGTGGTATGCATTACCACACTCTAACCAATGCACTACCGCAGCTCTTAGTCCTCGACTTCATTTAGCAACCATTTGAAATTACTTCAGCACTGGAAAAAAGTGACTTAGAGCTGATCCTGATATACTTAAGACCATCATAGCATCCCTATTGTCACATCATCAAAATCCGAGGACTTGGCAACTATCGTGTATTTCTGCCAGTTGCAACATCCTGGGGTTCCTGTGATCGCCATTTGCAACCTTCCCAGTTGGTTTCCAACAAGTAAAACCAATGGGGAAAGTTAGATTCGCTTCATGACTGTGTGTCTCAGTCAACTCAGTCAGTTTTGACGTGGTTGTTTAACCACCACGGCAAAAAAAGGTCCTAAACAGGCACAAATCACTTATCAAGCACATTGCTTAGTGACAGAAACTGTGATTGTTAGTTGAGGACTACCTATATATGAAACCCAAGCAAGTTTTTTTCCCCCTGAACTAAGGATGAGTTCATAATTAAATAATAAAGAGAAGCAGGATATTAGGGAACATTACTCCACCCTCCTTATGTACCCTATTCAACGTGTTCAGAGCTTGCTGGGCAGCAGCAAGGGCTGGTTCAGCTTGTGCCAAATCTTTCTCACAGTCCTTCTGTTTCTGCTGGACCTCCTCGGTAATCAAGGCCACCTTCTGCTCCTCCTCATCAGCAATGGCCTTCTCCTTACTGACTTTCTCTGTCTCTGTGCCCACCACCTGGATCAGCTGGTCGGCATCTTCGTTCTTTTGCTTCAGGTCCACCTCCTGAGCTGCCAGTTTGGCCTTCAAATCATCTACCTGGAGCAAAGACGAAGGAAAGCCAGTCAAGAATCATTACACACCAAACACACACACACACACACATTCACACACACAGAAAGGATGCAAGGTTCAAATGAAAAAAAAAGATTTTTTTTCTCTAAAACCAACAGAAGTGAATAAAATAATGCATTATAACACCATAAAGGTCACTTATAAAATACTAAGATCTTAGCATTTTAACAAATAAACAGGGTTAGAAGAATATTTTGTGATTTTTAAAAAATGATAATGCTTTTAAATTCTAAATTGTCGGGTGTGTGTGTGTGCACGCGCATACATATCAACCTTGTTAAAGTCAGTGACTGTTAAAATACCAGTGGGCTAAAACCATAAACAACCTTAAAAAAAAAATGAATGATCTATTATTGAGGTCCTAACACTTAAAGGGATAGTTTCATAATGGAGGTCAAAAATAATTTGCAACTCCCCTAGAGATTGCATGGTTCCTGCCCAACAGTAAGAAGCAAATGAAGTCGTCTTCCCAACTAGTGAGAGTGCTATTAGAAAGTGCAGTTATAAGGACAGGATGCAAGTTGCTATAGAAATGCATAAGCTCAAAAGTTTCAGGTTCCTCCAGGATGGCTTCGCTCTGCAAAAGGTTCATTAATAACACTTTCCCTCCAAGATTGCAAAGGGCAAGGCATTAAAATAAGCTACGAAAAAAAAGCTTGTCAACCTCCTGGACAGGTAATATTGCATAGATAATTTGTGGTGTGAATGGTTTCCTATTTATATGTTGCCAGAATCAGTGACCCAATTTGCCCTGCTCTACTTGGAAGGCTACATCAAATGCCTGTTGCCGAGTTGCATCTCTAGCTCTTGGAAACCTCTCAGCCAAGAGAGCTGCACTTGAGAAGCCTCACTGGCATAAATTTTCCAGGAAGAGGAAAATTTATCAAGTAGGCTCGTAGCAGTCAGAGAGTCACTAGAAAAGTGAAAACTAAGCCAAAAATAAATCAGTGTATGCCAGCCTTGGATTCCAGGGAGATCATTCTGGTTTTTAAACTTGAGTGCTACTGTTGGAGACAGCAAAGAACTTGGAATAACGTTCTTAGGAATCTGGACTAGGTAATGTCTAAGGGCTTTAAGTTATTCTAATAGGATTTATTTATTTTTTACTTCTGATTTACTTATTTTACTTATTTCTCAAATGTATACGGCCACCCATTTTGTTCTGAGCAGCTTACAACAAAGCCTACTACTAAAACCTACTACAAATCAATTTAAAACATTGGTGCTCTCTGAGCTTTTGCTGTTGTCTTGCAGACCTTCCATTGCCCAAACTAGGTAACGTCATCAGCACCAATGGAGAAAGGAAGAGACCCACCAAAACAATGCCTCCCACTCCCAATCTCTGAAGTTGATCCAGAAGAATGCCATGTTCAAGAGCATCATGACTGAGGGATCCAGAAGGATCAGGACAGTGTGACACCCCCTGCATCCTGAGCCATACAAATGTGACTAATGCTATCTCTGTTCTGTAACCCACAGAAAAATGTAAAAAGGATGGACTGGATGGAGAGAGGGAAGATATATTACCAAGGCAACAAACAGATAAATGTGGCTTAAGCCCATATGAAGTTAAAGATTTATGATAATGTCTAAGATATACATCCCCCCCCCCCACATACACACACAATTCACATGAAGATAAAAGAGGGAGGAGGGGAGGAACATTCAGACTTGTAAGATTCTCTTACTTCATGGCGCCATGCCCATGATATACAGCTTTGCTGAACAGTTAATCTGTTCTCCAGTCCTGTTCTTCTGATACAAGGCATATTTACTCTTTGTTTGGAGGAATGGGATAAGCACTTCAATCAGCAAAACTCTGTGGCAGCATTTCGTGTATTTATAGATCTTTGGACAATGGAGGGGGGGGGAATGAAGGAACACTTTTTCTTCCCATATTTCAGATACAGCTCATAACTTTCAGACTGAGTAAAATAACATTGTGATGGTGAATGTGTATATGAATAGAGCGTTTATCAGTTTTTAAATATTCTGATGAGGCATTGAGTTTTTGATTTGTAAGGCTCTACCAAATCCATAGATCAGGTACATGAAAAGAGAATCTAAAGTTGCCATCACCTCTTTCTCTCCTTGTAAGAAGAGACACAATATAGAAAGAATATAGAAAGAAAATCATATTTTTAAAATTTCCACAAAGCTGCAGAGCATACAGTAGGTTTAACAACAAAAGGAGGAAGGCCAGCCATTTAAAAATGCACGATTTTTCTATTCTGTTAAGAATGGATGTAAGAAAAGGCAACAGAGTAAAAGTATTGGCCTTATGGACAGAAATTCTAGGGAAAACTTTTCCAGAACAAAGCAAACTCTGACAATATTTATGCTCAAATAATATAGTACATGTCACTGTATGTGAAAATACTTGTCCAATATTTTTTTTGTTTTTGTTTTAAAGAGATTATCCCAGTGGGGAGCAATTTGTGAGCATAGAATCAGCAGGAACAGTGACACTTCTGCTTCCTGGCCTAATATTTTCAATTCACTGAATAAGGCTGGGGTTTTTTTTACCCCCTGAGTAAGTTTCAAATGTATATTTGTGTCTGCAAGTGTGCACTAAAGGCAGACAAAGACATTCAAGACGCCAGGATTGAGAAATGATGGGAGTGAACATGGAATTGCCCTTCCTCTACATCACCCCTCTGCTCCCAAGTATTACCCTCAAAATTGCATCTCTCATTTGGAAACAAATGAGAAATATTATCAAAAGAAACGTATATCCATCGGCTGATTTAACACACTTTACTAAACCATAATGTACCTTGGTCGGGACTTAATTAAGGCAAAAGCTGTCACTGTTATGTATAAACCAAGGTTTATGGGGAGTGAATTATGACTCCAACTAACAAACCTAAGAGTTTGGAATAAATTCTCCTATCAACTATATAAAAAGTCTTCAAATTGGAGCTCTAACTTACAAAAAAAGGACTATTGAGAATCATTCCTAGGGCCGATTCTGCTTTGAGGAAGATTTGGGCAAGTGTTCCTTTGGAGCAGTTTCTACACATGCCAGAAGAAGCTTCAGTTGAAGCAAAGCAGCTTACTCCATCTGATCAGCCCAATGGTTCTCCGACACAGAGCAATTCACTGCACTGAAATAGCAACACACACGGTGAAGCATGCCATCAAGGGAGACTGACTATTAGCTGCTCAGGTTTAGGAAATGTTAAGGAAAGTAGTCAGTAAGTAAAAGGCAGACACTTGGCTTCGCGCATGTTATGGTTTTGTGTTAATCTGGTTAACAGCTCAACTTTGTCATCGCTGTTCACAAGTTGATTTTTTTCCTGGGTTTAACAACATCTGCACACACAAAGAGGCTAACTAGTAACCAAGGCAACGCAAGCCTTTTTTAAAAAAAGGATAGAAATAACATACAAATCCAAAGATATTCCTCCTGGAAGCTCCCTCTCTTTAGGCAGAGCTGGGAGAACTGAAGCAAATCATCTCACTTGACTCAGTAGAGATGATCCGTAATAATCACCAAATTGTAACTAATTAATGTGTACAGTTTGCTTTGTTAGAGAAAGGGGAATATCTGCTTGCTTTAAGAAACCTTAGATGGAAAAGCAAAGGAAAAGCATGAAGCGTTTAAGCAAGCCTTGTGATTCGGTGTGTATAGAAAGAAAACTCATACTCTAAATTAAGAGCTTGAAGGAGAATGCCAGCATGCCTTTTAAATTCCAATTGTCTGTGCCAAACGCCAGGACATAATATACTACATCAGAAAGTTTGACAGTTAATTGGTAAAGCAGGAGAGTGTAGAGCCTACAGTGCAATTATTTTTTTTAAAGAAAAGCAGCACCAACAAGTTGCCACACATACAGAAAGACTAGTACAAGGCAACCTCTCTTTCACAGCAGGAAGCATGCTTAAAAATAAAGTGATTGCCCAAAGAGTTATCTTGCCCAGCATGTCTCATGTTCACAGGAGGAATAAAACCTCAAACATTTCTGGAAATAAGGAAATAGTTGCAATAGGGGAGAAGGAAAAGAAGCAAAGGTTAAAAAAGAACCTCAAAAACCTAGGATTATTCTGATTGGCCAAAAGTTTTTCAAAGTTTTATATATATAAAAGCTAGAACAGTTAAGCAGCAAATTGAATAGTGATTTAAAGTTGTGAATCAAAAGCTGGCTGCTTCCAAAGTAAAGCAGTATCTCATTCAAAGGAGATCGTTCTCCACAATGTTCAGCAAGAAAGCAGAAAAGAATCAGACCAGGGAAGCTTAGTGGGGCTTTCAGTCAAACTACAACTTATGAACTGCTCTGAAAGTGCTTTAAAATATGCCCTATTGGGGGTGGGGGGTGAGCTTCACTTCTTCCTTCTTAATACAGTGCCAGTATTCGTCTTCAAATTTAAACTAGGTTAATTCTTATTAGAGAGATGTGGTTGCTCAGTGGCTAAGACGATGAGCTTGTCAATCAGAAAGGTCAGCAGTTCAGTGGTTTGAATCCCTTGCACCATGTAGCAGAGTGAGCTCCCGTTACTTGCCCCAGCTTCTGCCAACGTAGCAATTCGAAAGCATGTAAAATGCAAGAAGAAAAATAGAGACCACCTTTGGTGGGAAGATAACAGCGTTCCATGTGCCCTAGGTGTTTAGTCATGCCAGCCCTATGACCATGGAGACATCTTCAGACACTGCTGGCTCTTCAGCTTTTAAACGGAAAGGAGCACTGCCCCCTAGAGTTGGGAATGACACATATGTGTAAGGGAAACCTTTACCTTTTAAAGATCATATGGGTTTTAGTTTGAAAATTATTATTCTGAAGATCCACTTTGAAAAAAGAGTGAAAGGTGTTAGAGTTGGCAGCTCAATTCACACTTCTTATGGATTTTTCTTGGTCTTGTGTCTTTACAACAGGCCCTTGATCAGATATTTCCATATACCAGGTCAAGAAGCAACTACCCATAACATAAAATTGACTGGGGGAGGGGGAGTTTCTGGCTGTTCATGTTGGGAGGCCTAAATCAAATGGAACTGACTTAAAATCTCATGACCTACTGAACATAGGGAGAAGTAACCTTTAGATAGAAACTGAAGGACTTACTCTGGGAAGATACACACTTTCTGCTTGGCCTTTTTCCAATTTAAGTCACTCGCTGCTTCCTGAATGCAGGAGCGGACAATCTTCCCACTCTCAGCCTACTGAATTGCATCCAGAGCATATGATGTCCAGCTTTGAATCAGAACTATATTTTCTGACCTGAGCAGGCTTGAGACTTTCAGAGTGGATGGCCTCTGCTGATTAGTTCTATTCTGGTGGCAGCCCCAGGTCCAACTGGTGCCCTGCCAAATGTTTGTTTGTTTTCATTCTTGCAATTGAGGCAATGGTGGCCTTTTAGGTCCCTTTTTGACCCTAGAAACTCATGATCCATTCCACCCTTCCAACTCCCAATAGACACCCCATTGATTTCTTCTCAGTTGGATGAAGCTTGCTCCTCTTGCTTTTTCACCCCCTGCCACAATACTGCAAAACTTCCTTTACTTTTAAAAGCATTTTTAAGCTGAAATATTGCTAGTCTATTCTTATACAATACAATATTTTCTTCTCTACAAATCAGTCCTTTCTTCTACAAGACATACAAAGGAATGTAGAATCAGTCCTTCCTTCTACAAGACATACAAAGGAATGTAGAATCAGTCCTTCCTTCTACAAGACATACAAAGGAATGTAGGAACAAAAGATCAACCTGTTCCTCACTGATTATTGGGGCACTGAAGCTGCAACATATCATAAGAAAAAAAGCAAGGGCCTGCATTGGTGTCAAAGGCAATTGTGTGTGTGTGTGTGTGTGCGCGCGCGCGCATTGTTAAGCAAATCATTGAAGGTCAAGGAATGTAAATACAAATCAAGCAAAACAAAATGCTGAAGCCAAGTAAGATGGGTCAACCAAGCCAGTATCTTTCTTTTTCCAGGAACAAAGCAACACATTTCCAGTTCCTGTTGAGCAGAATAAGGAAACATCAGAACTGAAAATGGCAGGGAATGAAATAGCTTTCAAAATGTATTGTCCCTCCAATCGAAAAGGTTACCTGCTTATTAACATCTCACTACAACTCATGTGACAAAATCATGAAATCCAACAAAAGCTCATACACCTGAATGCAAATATCTCTCTGCTACCATTGCACAGATCATCCTTTACTTCCTTTTAGAATATTTGCATACGTCTCCAGCCTTTCAGCTAAAACAGGAGCCTTCTCACCTGTGCTGATGTGCTGCTGAGCTTCTGTAGGCCATTTTCTAGTCGCTCCATCTTTGCTGTTAGTTCTTTTCTCTTCTTAAGCAGCAAATTCTGATACAGTTTTATTTGCTCCAAGAATGACTTGGGGGTGGTATAATTATAACGACGTTCGTTAGTCAGGTAAGAATAAGACATCTCATTAACACTGGTATGAACATAAGCCATGAACTTGCTGATAGATTCTTTCACAGGAGGCTTGTTCACGATGATGATAATGAAGATGACAATGACAACAAGAACAATGTTAAAAGAGGAACCATTTCAAAGATAACAACAAAGCAGTTTGACTAAGTTTCATGGATATATCTTACATAAAGCACTGATTACCAAACTGAACTACATAGTATTCTAGAAAACACATGAAACTCCTTTTCAAGAATTTCCTGATTTTGATATGATATGTGAAACTTGAGTAGATTGCACCAAATTATTCGTAACTTCAAAATATCAATTTTATGCATGCAGTGTTTGTCCAATTGGTACCCCACTTTTCTCTTAGGAAATACAAGTTACATTGCCCTTCCTCTTTTTATTTATTTTTTCCCAAAACAACAATCTGGGAGCTTCCATAGTGGAGGTTGGGCTCGAACTTCAGTCTCCACTGTCCTAGTCTTACACCTGAATCACTATATCACACTGCTGGAAAACATCTGCACATAAGTACATACTACTTATGTAAAGATGTGGTGAGGTAGATTTTCCTCCTTGCCTGCAGCCATAAGATGCCAGAAGACCAGATCTGCCTTACAAAGTAAACGGCTGTTCAGCCTTGCAATTGAGAGAAAGCATTTGTCGTGCTCCTAATATTCACTTGGAAGAGCTGAGGTGGCGCAGTGGTTAAATGCAGCACTGCAGGCTACTTCAGCTGACTGAAGTTCTGCAGTTCGGCTGTTCAAATCTCACTGGCTCAGGGTTGACTCAGCCTTCCATCCTTCCGAGGTGGGTAAAATGAGGACCCGGATTGTTGTTGGGGGCAATATGCTGACTCTGTAAACCGTTTAGAGAGGGCTGAAAGCCCTATGAAGCGGTATATAAGTCTAACTGCTATTGCTATTGCTATTGCTATTCACTTACCTCAATTCCTTCTGTCCCTTGCAAGAAGCGCAGGCTGACTGACTCCAGAGCTTCCTGAGGCCACTCGTGGAACCAGTCAATCGCTGTACAGTTCACAATGGCTGGGAACTTCCGGCTACGAACTCTCAGTTTGTTCCCCACTGGAGAAAAGCAAAGTGCCACCTGAGGAAAGTAGAACAAGCAGTGAGGAAAATAACACGGACAGAATTACGAAGGAAGAAGGTCTTTGCTTTGCTTTGTGACTTTCAAAACTTTCGAGCTATGCTAAGGTTTTTCAAAGATGTATGGGCTCAAAACTATTGAAACGAAAGCATTTGCTTGTGAGCAGTCTTGAGGGTGAGAATGTTTCCTGATCAATTATTAGTGAAGTTGGGTTTTACAATTGTAATAGAAAAGTGATTTATTTGAAGGATGCACAAAATAGAGATAGGCAAAGCTCAGGACCTAACTAACTAACATCCCACCGGGACAAAAGTCAAAGAACAAGAGCTCCATGCTTGCATATTTGGGGACGAAGTCAGAGACAAGCAATACTGAGATTAGTTTCTTATAGGCAAAGAATGATACACAAAGTGAGAACACAAAGAAATCCCTCACTATCTACATGGTTCTTGCAGATTGTCTTCCTAGTCAGGGTCCCGCAGCAGTTTAAATGCAGTATGGCCAGCTAACTTTGCCAGCTCAAGGTTGATTAAGCTTTCATCTTTCCAAGGTCAGTAAAATCAGGACCCAAATTGTAAATTCTCTAAAGAATGTTGTAAAGCACCGTGAAGCAGTATCTAAGTCCAGGGGTGGGCTTCCAAAATTTTAGCAAAGGGTCCTCTGCCCAGTTGCTGGGTGGGCATGGCCATGGTGGGTGTGTCCTAGTTGGCCTCCTGCACCATTGTGAGGGGGGTTGTTTTTGCCCTCACTGGGCTCTGGAAGCTTTCCTCAAGCCTCCAGGAGGATGAAAACAGCCTCCTCGGGCTCCAGAGGCCCTCTGGAAGCCAGAAATGGGCCCATTTCCAGCCTTCCAGCACTTTCGCTAGGCCCGTTTTTCACCTTCCGTGAGCCTCCACACGTGCCCTGTGCTTACCTGCATCCAAAACAGGCCACATGGGGATTCCGGGGAGGGAAGGGGTGGGCAGAGCCAGCCAGGAGTGGGATTTGGGGGTTCTCTGAACTGTGCAGAATCTTAGCTAGAGGTTCTCCCAAACCCCTGTAAATTCCCAACAGCCGTCTAAATGCTATTGCTATAGTCAGAAACTTGTGCAGAACAGTAGGTGCCACTGAAGTCACCTTTCCAGTAAAAAGAGCAGTAAACAATAAAGCACAGCACCTCAGCCTAGTCTCTATTATTTTTCTTGCATAAAATGTATTATTATTATGTTATCCAAGATACAGATATGTCTCCCCCCTCCCCAATACAGTATTGAGTGAAGCAGCAACACTTCATTGATTGGAGTTAAATTTTATAAAGATCATCTTCAGAAACATCACACAATAAAAAACAGCAGGTCCTACCTTGAGCTGTCGTCTAACCCGATCAATGAAGAATTTCCAACAGGCCTCCCTTGTGTCCATCAGGCCATGAGTTTTTACTTCATTCCTCATATTACTTATGATATTTTCTACTTCTTCATCAGGAAAAAGATCGGGAATTTCTCCTAGAAACATAAGATAACATTTGATTCGTCACAAAATCCCATACCTGCAGCATTGCTGAGGACGAAGGAAAAGACTATTGAGAGAAGTCAACAAATTAATTTTTCTTATATTTGCAAGGGCTCTGTAATAAGTGCACCTGACAAGTGAAGAAATATAAGGGCAGAGAAGACAAAGTAATTAAGCAATGAAAAAAATGATACATCTCTATCACACAATGGAGAACTTGCTGAAAACTATCATTGTTGACCTCTAGTCACAGTAATTTGCCTTATAACTAAGGCAGAAACAGAACAAAACAATATTGTTCAGCAATAGCTATCACTATATTTATGTGGTTGAGGTGAATCTTCTGGCCTAGAAGTTGTACTGTGACTGCTTTGTTAATAACATATCACAAATTTCACTTTCCTGTGTCCCCTTTCTGTATTTGTGACTGGGACAACATCCTGCAATGATAGCTTGGTCTCTTTTTGGCCTGCCAACTCCAATGAAGTGAATAGGTGCTATCTAGCTGGTTCTCTGCCTTCTATGACTGCTGTACCTGGCTCCTTCAGGAGGCATGCATGAGAATGTGTCTTGTTGGATCTGGGAGACAGACTTTTTCACAAGATCCTCCCTAACAATTATGGCAACTATCATCTGGTATTCAACTTTCCCTTTCTTGAGATGGTGGTATAGATGGAGGTATAGATGATAGTAGCTTGGTAGCTACAAAGGCCCCCAGAAGAAATGGATTGACTGAACTCCTTTCTGTCAATATTAAGGCTTAATGTGAAGCAAAAACATTATTGATCACTCAAATTGCTTTTCTCCACATTTAGATGGGGGCAGTGCGTGCTTCCACATCTCCTGAATCTCTCATTGGCATTTGATATCATCAGTCATGAATGCTTACAAGACTGGAGACTGAGAAAAGATTCCAATGGCTTTATTCCTTTCTGAGTGAGTAGTGGAGAAGAAAATTCAGTCTGTAGAGTCTGTATTACAGAACAGCTATGTTCCTATGTAGAGTCTATATTATAGAACAGCATCTCTTCAGGTATCAGATTTGGTCCTAATTGTATGGTCTTCAAGAAAACATTAAACACTGAATTATTCCTGATGGTCTTCGGAGGTTGAATGTTGTCTTATTTTTTAATATGCTACTGTTATAGATGTAGTGGTATAGGTATTGTGTTTTATTTGAGTTTTTATTGATTGATATTTGTTAACTTACTGTCATGGATGGCTTAATGTTGATGCCTATTGTTTTATATCCCATGATGGATGTTTTGTTGTTTAGATACAGAAATTTTCAATTTTGTTACATGTTACATAACTCTAAATAGGGTTAGTGGCCTATAAATATACAATTTAAAATTAAGAAGTAAAGAATTGTTTTACTTTAGTATTAGTTAAATCCCGCCTCACATTTTGGCACCATATTTGAAGAATTCAGACAAACTGGAAATGGTTTAAAGAAGCACAATGCTTAGAAATTACATTTTATGACGAGAAGAACTGAAGTAGCTGGGAACATTTAGCCTTTACAAGAGAACAGTGAACAAATATATGATACCACTTTTCAAATACATGAAAAGCCATCATGTGGAAGATCAGGAACTACCAGTATACTTCATTTGCTAGAGGATAATGGATTTAAATTGCAGCAGGGCAGATTCCAGATTTTTGAAGAGCAGCTTGATATTAGAACAATACCAGAGAGGCAGATATTCAAGCAAGACTAGCCACTCACTTGTCTATAATGCTTCGATTTGGATTCTGCACTGACCAGGAAGTTGGAACTTATACTCTAAATAAACTGCCGTCACTGCCCCAAATTTAGCATTCTAACTAGTAATGCCTATGCATATAAACAGAGAAAGGGTGATGGAAATTGCTACATGATAAATAATGGTGCTGGAATAGAAGCTGGAATTATATGTAAATTCATTGTATACATCTACTAGCTTCATGGTATAGTCACACAAGATCCTACGCCCTATCCTCAATTATATTCTCAGCATAATACCCAGGGCACACAACATGCTAATCCAAAGGCCAGGTTCCCACAACATGCTGAACCACAACCCAACCAATCCGATTTCCGTCTAGTTATGTGAACTCAGACATTCTGGGACAAGTTTTTTCATTGCTCTAGTTTCCTTTTTCCTATAAATGAAATTGAAACTATTATGAATACATACCAGAAGCTAGCAAGTCATTTACCAGAACTAAGAATCTCTCATCAGCCAGCTGAGTATCAGTCAGAAGAAAGACAGTGCCCACGTTCTTCATTCCTGCTGTAATACATTGTGCTGCTAAGTCAGCCTGTAAGTACATGAATATTTCAGACTCCAATTTTTGGATAACAGCTGTAAGAGAAGACTCAAGTCATCTTGAGTACTATTAAATTCAAAATTCATTGGTTTCTCTTTTTAAAGTCCACATCTTTAAAATAACACTGCTAATCATGAGGTTCATTGCTATACACATAACAATTATATTTGAAGGAAATACATAAACATATTCTGTATACCAACATATACTATAACTCTCATTAAAGTATCTGTATAAAATCATTTTCATTAGGAGGCCAATCCCTACTACTATAATGGAAACTCTCTCCCCCACTTCCCTCCCTCCCTCCCTCCCTCCCTCCCTCCCTCCCTCTCTCTCTCTCTCTCTCTCTCTCTCTCTCTCTCTCTCGGAACTTTCAAAAGTTTCTTAAACACATTTGCATAACCTTGGTTTTTAATTAAAAGGGTGCTAAATTCAAATTCCCTTGCTATTTATTCTGCTATCATTCTGAGGTGCACTTAGAGCAGAATCAGGTATTCTGAATGAAACATTCAAGAAGGTTATCACCACCATGGTTCTAGATCACCTCACAAAACAAAGGAGAAAGAGATACTCTTGTCTGAAAATATCCTTGCTGGGAAAGTTCCAGCTGAGCATTATTGCTCAACAAGTTTAGTTTACGATTTACAGATTCTGACCCAGAATAACATTTGAATAAACCACCCCTACATATTCTCTGGGGTAACATAATTATATATATTCCTGGATGGGCGGAGGAGGTGGAGCAGAGAAATAATTACATTTTTTACTATGTTCTTTGGAAATTCAAGTCCCAGATATGAAACTAAGAATTATTAAAGTGGTGTTAAGCTGTAACATGCACAAGGTGCTTTTTTTGTAAATCTGCAGTTAATATAGTCAACATATTTAGTTCCTGTAACAATGTGTTTGTTATGCTGCCTGATGCACTAATAACTATAGAGATGACTTTGCAAAATGTTTTCCATAATGTATTTTAATTGTTCACTCTCTAGATTCTGTAACATTTTCCAATTCTTTTTGCTCAGTTCTGTTGTCCCTGGGTATTGCCACATCCACAAAAATTACTCTTTTCTTTTCTTTTGATTATTCTTATACCTGCTGTGTTGCATTCCAGGTGGCAAGTAGTTGTTATATGAATGTGACATAAAATGTTAATGTCATCATTTTCCACAACTGTTTCACTGTTGTGGCTATACCACATTCTGAAAACTCAGAAATTATCATTTTTCTACAAATACCAATGCATTATAGTAACTACTCTATCATGGCATTCACTATTGCAAGTGCAAGGAATTTTGTTTATGGTTATAGTTAAAGTTATGTTACAGTATTTATTAATTTGACATTTACATGAAGTCACAGAGACAGATCATCCATCAATTCATGATCATGCATCATCAGTGTGATAATAGTACTCAACTATCCATCTCATCCCTGGAATTGGCTGCGCTATATGGTTGACCTCATGTCCCAATACCTGGAAGCAATGAGAGTTTGGGGGTGTAGGAACAAGCTCAGACTCACTTTTAGCAAGACTGAATGGTTGTGTGTGTTTAAGCCTCCTAATACTGAGGACCTTCTATCTTTGGCCCTAATTGGGCATCTACTTTCCCATTGGGGTCTAGTGAACAATCTGGGGTTCAGGGCAGGATCCTTCTTGAAGGCAGCAGGTGAGAAGTATAGATAGGAGGGCTTTTGCACAGATTCACCTTGTATGCTATTGTATCTTTTCTGAACTAGAAGGCCCTTCTCACAGTAGTTCATGACTTAGTCACCTTATAGTTGGACTACTGCAATGCATTCTACATGGAGCTGCCCTTGAAATCTATTCAGAAGCTACCTTTTGTATAGAATGTAGTGGCACAATCAGTGATAGATCAATCACAACTTGCTCAGGTAATGCCCAAGCTCTGTGAATGCACTGGTTCCAGTTGGCTTCCAGGTATAAGTCAAAGAAATACTTGCCACATTTCAAAACCTATTAGCATAGAACCTGTAGTTAGGCTCTTCTTGGTTATAAGCCTCCTACCTTCAGATCAGGAATCCCATAGCCTTTCCTCAAGGTGATTTGGAAAATCTCCAGAGAACTAATGAAAGCTGCCAATCTTGTCAGACTCTGCTTGCCACTTCCGCCAACACCCACTAGCAGAGCATTCCCTCTGGGAGATTCCAGGATACGGTTGATTCTGCAACTAAACAAAAAGATACAAAATCCTTTCACATCTAATGTTTCTTCTGAGGAATAATATCAATATATGGCACATGAACTAATCTATTAGATTCAAACCTTGCAAAATCTTAAGTCATTATGTGTCGATTAGCATAGAGGAGAACAGAGATAATCTGAAACAAGATATGCAAGAAATAGCAATGGCACTTAGACTTATGTATTGCTTCACAGTGTTTTCCAGCCCTCTCTGAGTGGTTTACAGAGTCAGCATATTTTCCCCAACAATCTGGTCTTCATTTTACCAATCTAGAAGAATGGAAGTCTGAGTCAACCTTGAGCTGCTCAGAATTGAACTCCTGGAGTGGGCCCTGCAGTACTGCATTCTAACCACTGCACCACCATGGCTCTTAAGTAATCTTCAACTTAGTCCTCAGAAAGAAGATGAGATAAAAAAGAAATTCAAAGTAACCCTGCCTTCATCCTGTTTGATATAAGAGAGAATGGAGGAAACCTCTGACAGGCTTTTAAGATTCTGTTTATTATATCCTACAACAATAACGTTCCTATAATCCTTGCCGGGTCTGACTTCTCACCTGGCCTCTTGAAGGGCTGACAATTAGAAACCTCATTATTAGTTCCAATTCAGTGGCCTTGTGAGTTTTGATTTCTTCTTTTTCCTCCCAAATTAATTCTTAATGCCCATTTTAGCCATATCAATTAACTTTTGTCATGTTGCTAACATATACCGACCTAATTATGTTCATTTGAGTCTCCTTAAAATATCATTTAAATTTACACCTCTGCTAGATCTTGTCAAAACAGTTTCAGTTAGCCAATGTTTCAGTTAGCCAATGCCCAAAATATACTGCCGATATAATTCTCGTCTCTGAAGCCTGCTTGTTTGTTTTCTTAGGAATAGGAGGATATTTCTTAATGGGTAAAGTCCTGACTTGGAAACCAAAGAAGCAGAATGAGGGAGTAGCTTCCTGAGAGATGGCAACCACCCATTAATTCTCATTTTGTCCTTGTGTCAGGAATTTGCAGCTGCTGTGAAGTCATCAGGTTCTGAGGTGTGTTTTTTTCCCCTTTATTTGGCCTGCTGGCCACCATGTGGCATTTGTATTCATCACAATTATTTCAACTTATTGCTTTGTCATCCTGGAGAGTGATGGGCACTTGCCATAACCCCACTTTTCAGAAAGAGACTCATCTGGTTAGCTTATCTGATTCAGATACAAAACCTAGTTAATGTACCAATGTCTACCCTGGTATTTTTTTTCCAGGCAAAGATATATATCCAATAGCAGAAAAATAGCCTGGGTTCAGTGAACAACCTTTGAATTCAACATGAATTAGGTAACCACCCTTTCCTGATTCTGACCAGAGCTTAAAATTAGCTATGAATAATCTACAAGTTTGCTTTCAGTGTTGTGGCAAAAACGTTCACTTAAATTAGGAATCAAAGGGGTTAGAGATAAATGCAAGTATTTTTTAGTGGCATGCACAACTGTAGTGCTTGCTAGACTCCTTGCTAAAGAATTGAAGAGAGAAAGGTTACAGGTTGTGTACTTTTGGTTTGTTACGTAGGAATGATAAAGAAAATATTTTCAATCACAATAAGACCTCTAAACTGGAATGCCTCTCATAATACATTGGGGATGGCCTTATTGCCAGCGCCTCTGCATTTCTCAATAATATCTTAATTCCATTCATCTCAGATACTATTATTAAGTTCTCTAAACAAGGGCACTTATTGTGCCCACATATTGACCCCTTTCACACCATGCCTTTCAGGTTGTTAGAAAGGACAACAATCTGAGTTTCATGATCCATCTCCACTCCAGGGTCACAGATCCAGCCTCCTGCTTTTACTTATGACTTTATTTCAGAAATGATTTTAATCTTTCTGAAGCCCTTGTTATTCATTGAATTAAATTGAATCAAATGAATTAAACTCCCCATCAGAATCACTGGCACATAACAGTCCATTCTGGCTGGCCACACATTGTTCTTTCTGTTACCCACACGTTTTCATATTTCTTGAGAAGATTGGGGTAGAGAGGGAGATATGAAAGGTTCCTGCTCTGGCCTCTGTTTTCCCATGTTGATTGGGAAGATTGAAGACTGTTTCTAATTAACCAAGTTGCAATATCTATGAGAATGGGAATCTGGTTACACAGTTTCCTCTACATGGAAATCTTGTTATTGTGGTAAAGATGTGAATGCAGTCAAACATCCTCTCACTTCAGTTATTCCCTTTGACAGGAAATGACAGAGAGAAATTTTCTATCTTGACTCCATCTCTTTTTTCCCTGATGCCTGAAAATAATTTGTCTCATAATGAGTACACACACACACACACACACACACATAATAATACACATGTAAAATACACACACACAAGAAAACTATCTCTTCCATCCCTGCCATTCTTGTGAGACATAATATTGCCAATATCTGACTACCTTCATACCAAGAAATTGTCCTCGAGCAATTCTGACAAAATCCAGAAGGATATTAAAGATGAGGACATGGAGAGCAATCTTTTGCTGATTGATAAAGATGGTTATCAACTTCTGAGCCAATGATTCAAGGATCAAGAATTCTATGTCTAACATTCAATTCATACCATATGGAGTTTGAAGGAGATTTTTCAAAAATGAACAGAAGCTTCCAGATCAACATAAACTAACATTAGAAACAAAACTCACATACAAACAATAAAACCAAATATTATAGATATGCTAATGCTATCAATGAGATAGAAATTGAGTCAGGAAAATACAGAAATGTGGGTTGTTGTTTTTAACAGATTCATTACACAAATGTGTTTTTAGAAGAGGAATAAGAAAGTATACAAGTATAATAAATACAAATACAGGATTTTTACACATTCTAAAATTATAAGGTGAGTTTGGTGGCTTGTTCCCTTCTGGAGAAGCAGAGATTGAAGAATCTCTTGTAGATTTCTTGTGAGGATTAGACTCAATTTTTGACAGGTAAAGTCACTCAGATCCTTTTTGGGTTGGACTTCATCTGGGATGTAGTTTTGTTCTCTTATCCTGACTAAATTTATCCCAATTATTTCTGAGGAAGTGGATGAGATTCTTCAAATGCTAAATTCTATTACTTATGTATTTAATCCATGTCTCTTCTGGCTAGTTAAGAGTGACACATAAATGAGTTCAAACGAAAGAAAATGACCCATTGCAAGAATGGGTAGTTCTGCCTTTCTTGAAGAAGATGATGGTCAGTCCTGTCCTCAAGAGAGGGACCCTTTTTAGGGAAGGTTGCTGAGAAGAAGACAACCAACTGTTTCCAGGGGTACTGGAGAAAACAGATTATCTGAACTCATTGCAGTTGGAGTTCAGCCCAAGATACAACAGTGAGACAGCATTGATCATACTTGTGAAGCACTTTTGGTATGCTTAAGGCAGAACTAGGTACCCATTCTCTCCCTTCTTGATCTCTGAGTAATTTTTGATACCATTGGTTATGATATCTTTCAGAGTCATCTGAAGAGGTTGGGAGTTGTTAGCATTGTTCTTCAGTACTTCTCCTCCTTCTTCTATGGTCACCATTCAGATGGTGTTAATGGGGGAGTGAGGTATAGCCGTAGGCTTCTGCTATATGTGGTGCCACAAGTTTCAACTCTCTCCCCAGCCCTAGTTAACATCTAAATGAAACTACTGGATTTGTTATCTATTGGCATGGGGTTAAGTTTGGTTGATATACTGATGACACTTAATTGTACCTCTCTGCCCTGGACCATCCAAGTGATATTGTCAATGTGTCTGGAGATTCTGTGGGCTCTGTATGGGAAGGAACCTGCTTCAATCCAAACCTGAGAAGACTGAGCAACTATGGATTTTAGGGCTCCCCATATCTGATGATTTTCCATCATTCATTCTCATTTGAGGCATACACTGTAGCAGGTGGCAGTTATAGCCCCCAAAGTCTTTAAAAAATATAGCTTGTGCAAAAGTTGAGCCGCTCCTACATTGGGAGGCACTACTTAAATTACTTATGCCACAGTCACTTCCTGACTGGACTACTGCAATGAGCTCTGCATGAGACTGCCCTTGAAAAGCATTTAGACACTTCAGCTGATCCAGGATGCAGTAGCATGTGTAGTATTTTGCAATAACAGTATATACACACAACTTCATTTCTATAGGAGCTGCATTATCTCCTAGCAGGCTTCTGAGTGCCATTCAAGGTGCTGGTTTTCATCTTTGCAGAACATAGTGCCAAGTTGTTTGAAAGATTGCTTTTCCTTGATAGTTTCTACCCATCCCAACAAATCTGGTAGAGTTGCCTACAGTTTCACCTGGTGAGCACTTTAAAAATGTGCTTTCTTTCTAATGGCATCTATCCTATGGAGAAGACTCCCCAAAAGATACAGAAAGCCCCAAGCTTAATGGTATTTAGAAAGCTATGAAGACTGGCATTGGCTCTCATGCTCTGATAGGGAGGGGGGGTCATTGAGATTTTTAATGACAAGATATCAGGTTGGGTTGGTTTGTTTTACAATGATTATGTTATTCACTTTTCCTTTGCTACCTGAAGGATGGATGGATGGATAGATAGATGGATAGATAGATAGATAGATAGATAGATAGATAGATAGATAGATAGATAGATAGATAGATAGATAGAGGCAGGCAGGCAGGCAGGCAGGCAGGCAGGCAGGCAGGCAGGCAGGCAGGCAGGCAGGCAGGCACAGATAGATACAAATAGAAGAAAAATAAATAGCTAGATCCCTGCCAAATGAGAGCATTTTCAATTTGGGCAGATAAAAAGTCCAAGTCCTCTTTTGCCCAGATTGAAAATTTAGCCCCATAAAGAGTTATGCAAATTGGTTCTTAGTCACATTGTCTGCTCTTCAAGGAAGAACAAGTGTATTATTAGAAAGAATAGAGCTGGTACCTCAGCACTAGGCAGAGTGTCTCTGAAAGAAATTTTTATTTTATAAGCTTAGCATGCAAATTAACTGTGGGGACCTGCTCCTGAACACTGAATACCAGGTCCTAATGCAACCTGGTTGACATTGAGCTACTGAAGATAAAATGCTTGCTAGTAACCAAATGGAATAAAAGCCCCGTAGCACATACAGCAGTGCAATTGCAGGAACTTGCAGGCCTCTCTGGTGTGGGAAGTGAAAGCATGCCTCGCCTCCAACAGAAAGATATAAGCAGCAAAAACTAAGAACTGCGCGTTTGTTTGCTTTTGTGAGCATGACTGAATTTGCTACCTGGAGTTAGAGAAACAGGCAGCTTTCCCTTTGCACTTATTTGTAATGGAAGTATTTGTAACAGCAGAGAGAGTAAGT
Organism: Thamnophis elegans; assembly: GCF_009769535.1. NCBI lineage: Eukaryota > Metazoa > Chordata > Lepidosauria > Squamata > Natricidae > Thamnophis > Thamnophis elegans. The sequence continues at coordinate 64,214,527 of NC_045542.1, forward strand.
TGAAGGTAGTGAACTGCTCTAAAGTACATGTGCTCAAAAGACACTTAGATTATTTATTTCTTGGACAAAACCCACTTACAACTGAAACAGAGTCCTTAAACTTTGGGATAAGGGTTGACAAGTAATGCAACTACATAAAATAATGTATTTATTGGCCCTCAGTTACACTTGCATCCACCATTCCATTTCTTAGAAGGACAGTAATCAATGAAAGGTGATTAGTATTCTGCTACCCTTCCTTCTGTATGGTTGAAAATTGAGAAAAATATGTTAAGATCCTCTGTAGAGAAAGTGAATTCAAGACTCTTTATAGAAGGTCATCTATTGTTCCTACTTCTGTGGATACCACCCAAGGCCTACAGTATCTAAGGAAAATCACAATCATCTGAAAATCAAAACTCCCCTTACATGTGACACATGGCATCTTCAAACAGCACCAGGTTCATGGCAGCATTAACTTCATTGTGGTTCGCCAAAGCTTCCGCAAGAATCTGGCTCAATGATTCCCAATTCTGGACAGGCATGTATTTGGGTTCCCCTACCCCTTTTGCAAAATGGCAGTAGATATTCATCTTCTTGGTCTGTTCCAAGGTTTCCTCTATGTCCTAAGAAGGGAAAAAGTAAAACACAGTGTTCCAGTTTAGCAGAGATACAGCAAACCAAAATGTCATCAAGCATTAGCCATTGCAGTATCTCAACTCTAGAGAGATATATGGATAAAATGTAATACCTAGGCTCTTCCCATCACCCAAACCTTCTTGCAGACAATACGTATCATATACTTCTCTTTTGCATTGATATGCAATGATTGTTTGTCAGCCATAGAAGACATGTTTCAAAGGATTACCTTACCTCAAAGTTTCCTGATAGAGAAGCAGGAAGCCCCATAACACCCATAACAGTTTAGAAAATATAAATGGTTTCTAAATTGTGCAATATTTCTTTTTTATGATGAGGAGGAACCTTATAAGGTTGATAAGCTTTTCTTTTTTGCAATGGACATATTAGTCCAAGGTCCTTTCCAACTCTGCTATTGTATTGTATTGTAATTCAGTCTATGTTTGATTTAGATTCACAAAATATTGCAAGGGAAGTCTTATTATGGAGAACCTGGAGAATCTCTGTCTGCTTTAACTATCAAACCTAGGCCATGCTAATTTTGTCAAACTTTAGAAGACATGTTTCAAAGGATTACCTTACCTCAAAGTTTCCTGATAGAGAAGCAGGAAGCCCCATAACACCCATAACAGTTTAGAAAATATAAATAGTTTCTAAATTGTGCAATATTTCTTTTTTATGATGAGGAGGAACCTTATAAGGTTAATAAGCTTTGATTTTTTGCAATGGGCATATTAGTCATTTTGTTTTTGGTGAGTGATTGAGCACTTACATCATAGAACTTCTTCACTGCCTCTGCTTGCATTTTATCAAAAACAATCAAGTCCTTGTCGTCAACCATCTTGTCACGGTAAACACGACTGGATTCATGTAAATATAGCTTTACCAAATCCTGAGGAGTCTTCAAACATTCAGGAGTTGAAAACAGAATACCCTGGGGAAAAGAAATGCAGATGATGATACAATCTGCTTTCTGGATGGATTAGCCATGCAACCACAGCCAATCCATATGGTTTTTCTGCTATTGCTGTGTAATGTTACTTCCAGTCTGCCATGCCACTCTTGATTTCTGTGACATATATTAAACTGGCATCCATCCATTTTAAGCTGTCTCTGTGCATGATAGCATAATCCTAAGCAAGCAAATATATAAGGCATCAGTACATGTACAAAAGTGAATATGACAAAAGTAATATACAAGGTTCCTAACCTTCACTTTCTTTACATAAACATTCGACCCAATTCTAATTCCATTGTCACAATGAGAATTGTCACTCCATATTGAAATGTAAAATGGACGTTCATCACATTATCATAGATAATAAAACAAGACTAACCTAACATAATGTGTTAGTAGGATTCACTGGGCTAGGGATTTTTTGTCTTTCACTGTGAATTGTATTGTGTTGGGGGGGGGTGCATGAATGGAGGCTCAGCCAATTTCATTGTACACATGACAATAAAGGTTTGAATTGAATTGAATTGAATTGACATACGGTAAATGAATTGTATTGAGAGGTACCAAGTCAATGTGAAGTAATTTAAATGTTTATTCTTTTCTCAGATTTAAGGGTAAATTGCTCACAGTGGCTGATTTTACATTTCAACTAACACTCAGGAATACACTGCAAATAAAAACAAAATAATAATGGTATGGTAATAATATGTTTATACAAGGAAGAGAATAGGTTTTTATTTTTAAAAAGCTTACATTTTTGAAAGAGAAGAAGAAACTTGTTTTGGGAAGTTCAGTTGAAACAGAGACTGCAACTCATATATATACCAGTGGTTATGACACTATACTATATATATAAAAATCATATATATATATATGAAGAAGCATACAGATATATATATATATATGGGGAAGCATACAGATATATATATATATGGGGGTCTTGTTGTATTCAGGTCTTTTCCCATGTAACATTGAGATTGTCTTGGCAACGTTTTGGCGAGGTCCCACTCGCCATCTTCAGGCTGGTATTTTCAGCTTCGTGCTTGTGCGAGTAAGGCGTGGTCGGAGCTGTCTTCTTTCTATAAATCTTGGTGGGGGTTTGTGGAGTGCTGGCTTTGTTGCTGCAAGGGGGTTGATTGGCTGTGTAGTTGCATCCTTATTGGTAGATGGAGTTGATGTTTATAGATTGGTCGGCTATTTCATATCATCCTGTGTGGCTGAGGTGCTGTCTGTCTGTCTGTTGTTCTTTTGTGTTGTAATGACCTGGGTGGTAGGTGGGGTTTGTTTGTTGACTAGGACTGGTTTCCAGATGTCTGGTAGGTGGGACGTATTGTCACATTTATTCATGTTGTGGGGGTCTTTCTCTATTTCAATGGCTTCCATAATTAGTCTCTTGTTGAAGTGTTCTGTTTTGGAGATTAATTTGGTTCCTTCAAAATCAATTTCATTTTCTGTTGCTTTAAGATGCTGAAAAAGGGAGGAAGTTTTTTCTTTTTTTCTGACTGCGTTCTTGTGTTCTGCAATGCATGCATTTATTCTCCTATTAGTTTGTCCAATGTATGTGGCAGGGCAGATTTTCCATGGTATTTCATAGACTTTTTGGTTTTCTAGCTGGATCTTGTCTTTGGGAAACCCCAAAGAGAACACACACACACATACTTCTGATTGAAGTGGAATTATTCAATAATAATTAGGGGCAGGATTCCCCAAATGGTTTAAAAGTAGATTACATAGACTTGTTGTTTACTAAACTCTTTATCCTGTGGTGATTTAAACTGCAGACTGCAAAAATGGAGGGTACATCATTGCCTTGGATTCGATCTCTCCCTAGATTAACCACATTACTGAATTTCTCTATTCTATATCCCTATTTGGAGGGAGAAAAAGAACCAACATATTAGACTAAGTGGTAATAAAAAAAAGAAAGTTTAACAAGGAGGGTGCTGCCTAGAGCTTGCATTAATTATTCTCAGATAATTGTGGCAAGTTTACAATGTGCCCTTTAGAATGCACAAGCAGGTGTCTCTTTTAAAGGGAAATAAATTTTAACTGTATCTATTAACAATACCTATTGGTGTAATGACATGTACATATTTAAACATGTTACTTCTTAATCCTAATTCAAAAATTCTAAAGGCATCTTGAAGTCTGACTACACGAGCAAGCATTATTTCAACAAAAAGCATTTAAATGAATTAGCCAAGTTTTAAGAGGTGCTATTAGGGTATTTTTTAAGTGGGAACATTTGGAATTACTAATCTTCTTTGGAGATGAAGCATATAGAACATACTTTCTGATTTTTATTCTATAGCAACTAACCATAGGAAATCTGCTATGCACAACCCCATCTTATAAATCCAAGGAAAGTACAGTTTACGTGATAAGAATAAACCTGCCTTATTTAAGAGTACAGGCAAATCCAGTACTACAATTTCTAAAGCCACTTTAGAAGCTTCAGTTTATATCCCAACCTCCCTAACCCAAGCAATGTTAGAATAATTTATGGTTGCTCAACAATAAGGGGAAAGCGGCTCCAATTATGAGTAATGGCAGTCTTGTCTTCTTTATATCTTATGAGCCAAGGTTCAGTCATTGAAACAGACCAAAAGCTCTGGAGATTGTGGGCTCATTACATTCTGAATCAGAGAGGTCAGGGCTAGCTTCTATCCTTCATAACTTCCCTTATATTTAATTGGTGCAGCGGAATGATTGATCATTGATCAGAAAATACAAATGATTAAAATAGGCATACAGAATCTGTTAAAATCATCCACCAGAGTTAAGTCAGATTCTCTATATTTTTTTGTTCTGTTCTGTTTGTTTTTTGTTCATTTTATTTATATGCCTCCCTATTCCCAGCGGGACTCAGGGCGGCGCACAAACCCAAGGAGGGGGAAGGGAAAAACACAAAAACTACAAAAAGTACAGGGCATTTAAAACAACCAACAGCCACACGATTCGAGAGGGGAAGGGAACTCATCAACCCCAGGCCTGCCGACACAGCCAGGTTTTAACAGCTTTTCGGAAGGCCTGGAGAGAGGTGAGGGTCCGAATCTCTGCAGGGAGTTCGTTCCAAAGGGCCGGAGCCACCACAGAGAAGGCCCTCCCCTGAGTGGTGGCCAGATGGCATTGGCTAGTAGACGGAACCCGGAGGAGGCCTAATCTGTGTGATCTAATGGGTCTTTGGGAGGTAATTGGCAGCAGGCGGTCTCTCAATATCAAGTCCAGCACATATTCCTCAAATGTATCCTCATTGGGACGTATTTATAAGATGGATAGAAAACATTAGTTAATAAATAATATTACCCTAAATCCACATTAATAGCTAAGATTAAGGATCTTAGCTAGCTAGGATAATAGTAAGGAAATACAACTACTTGAAAATAACTTGAAAGTATAAATACCTCCTTTTGCCCATATATACTCAACAATATGAATTATAAGTATTCAACTTAAAAGTCTTCAATTCTCAGTTATCATGTGTTTTAACTGTATCTATTAACAATACCTAATAACCTGTTCAACCTATCAATTTCACTAGTATCATTGCTTCCCATCATTGACTGGTTGAAGCTAAGATTGTCACCTGCCTGTCATAATTGTGGGGACAGAAATGGATCTGGCAGAGAAAGATAAAAAGCACAGAGTTATCTGTTTCAACAAAATCATATGGAATCAAATCATTCAACATGTTATAGTTTAAATGCTGTAAGTGCTGATTTCTAATTGTTTCAGGTGATACATTAGAATCTAGTACAAATTAAGAGAATTAACTCATGACTTTAATTGAGTGGTGCGGTGGCCTAGAGGTGAAGACACCTGCCTCACACTTAGGGGTTTGGAAGTTCAATCCTAGGCAGCAACCGATGTTTCTCTATCAGGGAGAAAAGAGAAAATATCTGCTGCAAACTCTGCATTGGTGTCAGGATGAGCATCCTGCCAGTAAATGCTCAGCTCCATTGAATCACCCTGACTCCATCCCAATAAAAGGGATTACAGCATGGGTGTCAAACTCGCGACATCTTATTCTCATCACATTATGTATCATGACTTCCCCCCTTCACTAAACCAGGGATGGATGTGGCCAGTGCATGACGCATCTGGCCAGTGGGCTGCGAGTTTGACACCCCTGGATCACAGGTTTAGCAATAGCAATAGCAATAGCAGTTAGCCCTATATACCGCTGAAAGCCCTCTCTAAGCGGTTTACAGAATCAGCATATTGCCCCCAACAACAATCCGGGTCCTCATTTTACCCACCTCGGAAGAATGGAAGGCTGAGTCAACCCTGAGCCGGTGAGATTTGAACAGCCGAACTGCAGAACTGCAGTCAGCTGAAGTAGCCTGCAGTGCTGCATTTAACCACTGCGCCACCTTGGCTCTGGTTTGCAAAAAGAAAAAAACCCTTCTGACTGTAATTCAGTCTATGCTTGATTTAGATTCACAAAATATTGCAAGGGAAGTCTTATTATGGAGAACCTGGAGAATCTCTTTCTGCTTTAACTATCAAACTTATGCTAATTTTGTCAGTCTAAACTTTAAAACCTGTTCTAGAAGTTTTTTCAGTCTCCTTACCAATCTGACCATCCAAAAGTCTATCCAGAGAATGGGGAAATTTTCCAGCTTCTCTTTAATGCCCAACAAATTCTTTTTTTAAAAAAAGGTAATCATACACTCTACAAGTAATGTACACTTTTTTGGCAATAAATTCAGGTGAAAATTCAACACTGTTTGAGTTATCATTGTTTGTGAATCTTGTGTCTGTTTGAGTTTCCTTTGAAGTGGAATCGTTAATCAGAAGTTACCCATCCTTGCACAGTCTCCCTGTTCATTAGTTCAAATTGATCACTTAGTGGAAAAATATCATCACTTATAGTTAAGCCTCCTTTCAGTGAAAGCAGATCCTCTATTTTAATCTGTTTAAGTGCTTTCCTTTGACTTGTGTGCTTGAAACCTGTTCTTTTTTTTTCTCCTTCATTTTCCCCATTTCTGGTTTTTAAGCTCAGCAATATACAACAGGAGTACAGCAGATTAATAATAATAATAATAATAATAATAATAATAACTCCGCCGTTGCCGGTCCCAAGCCCGGATGAGAAAGGAGGAGGGTTGGGGTCAGGTTGGCATCTGGTCCCGTAAAAAAACCCCCGCCAACCCATACAATATGGTGAAAAAAACAAATAAGAATTCCATACCGCATCGGTCGTCGCGCGGGTTAACAAGGGCCGCGGTGGATGTTGGGGTCCCTGGACATCCGTCGACAAGTGGGCTACAAGTGGACCAGCCAACAAAACGACAAAAATATAGTGCAGATGAAAACCGTGCCATAATGGCCTGTTACTACAACTCAGAGCCAGAAAAAAGAGGATATTTAAAGCGAATGTATGAATTATGGAAACAACAATATCCAGATTCAAATGTTAGTGAACAACGACTAGCAGATCAAAGGCGATTTATTATACGGAATAAAGTGTTTAGTGAAGTTGAACATGAGGAAATTCAGGCAAATTGCAAAACCCAAAAAACAATATCACAAGCGGAAATAACTGATATTCAAGACACAACTAAAGACATTATAGTAGAACTCCCAGAAGAAGCTCTCGGGGAGGAAATAACATCACCACCACTAGAACCAGTTATCACTGAACCAACTGATGAACTAACTCAAAAACAAAAAGAATTGAAGGATAAGATCATGGAGCATTTTCTGCTTAATGAGGAAAGGCAACGTTTACCATCACTAAAAACTGTGCCTAAGAAAATTTTGGCCCCTATCATGAAAATGGTTAATGCAGTGTTTTCAACAATTGAACCGGGATCCATCTTGGAAACAAACCAGTTAATGTACAGCGCAGCTGTAATAGTCACTAATGAACTAGGCATTAAAATTAAAGTACCTAGTCACACAACAGAAAAAGCATCAAAGCCAAAGTGGAAAATCCGTTTAGAACAAAAAATCAAAAAATTAAGGGCAGATGCTAGTAACTTAAAGAACATGCATGAGCAACGGCTTAAAAACAACAAAATCATAGATCGGCTAATCAGACGATATAGATTGGATACAAGAAACATCAATGAAGCTGTAGAGATTGTAAAACAGCAGATAACAGCAACAGCTAGAAAAATTGAAAGATATGAGGCACGAATCATCCAATATAAACAAAATCAGCAATTTCGATCAGACCAACGGCGTTTTTATCAAAGTCTTAATGTAAATGGTGACACCAAAAGTGAAAAACCAGAAAAACAGGCCACAGTTGAATTCTGGAAAGAATTGTGGGAAAATGCAAAGGACTACAACAAGGAAGCAAAGTGGATACATGACTTTGAGAAAAGCATTGGCAACAAGCAAATGCAAGTATTAGAAATAACAACTGAGATGGTCAAAAATCGAGTTAAAAAGGTAAAGAATTGGACATCACCTGGAAAGGACCAATTACATGGTTTCTGGCTCAAATATCTGACCAGTTTACATGCAATATTGGCCAGGCAACTGAATGAAATTTTACAAAAGGGCCAAATTGATGAATGGTTGACAACTGGAAAAACATACTTGATTCAGAAAGATGCAGCTAAAGGAACAACACCTGAAAGCTACAGACCAATAACATGCTTGCCAACAACCTTCAAATTACTCACAGGCATTATTGCAGATAACATGATGGATTATTTGGAAACAAACAACATCTTGCCAGTAGAGCAAAAAGGCAACAAAAGAAGGAGCAGGGGCACAAAAGATCAGCTTCTAATTGATAAAATGATATTAGAAAATTGTAAGAACAGAAAAACGAACTTGAATATGGTCTGGATTGATTACAAAAAGGCATTTGACTCACTGCCACATAGTTGGATCATAAAATGCTTAGAAACAACTGGTATTAGCAAAAATATTACATCCTTTACTGAAAAGGCGATGAAACAATGGAGAACTGAGTTGGCAGTAGGGAATGAGATCTACGGAATAGTTAATATCAAGCGAGGAATTTTCCAGGGTGATTCACTTTCACCTCTTCTCTTCATCATCGCAATGATCCCACTATCAGTAATCTTAAAAAAAATGAAATTAGGCTACCAAACAGCCAAAGAAGCTGAAAAAATTTCACATTTACTATATATGGATGATTTGAAACTCTATGGAAAGTCAGAAATAGAAATCCAATCATTGACAAACACAGTCCGAGTATTCAGCACCGATATTTCAATGCAGTTTGCATGGAAAAATGCGCCACTGTATCCATAAAAAGGGGCAAAATCACTGCATGTGAGGGAATTGAAATGCCCAATGGCCAATTAATTAAATGCAAAGAAAATGAAGCCTACAAATACTTAGGCATTCTGCAGTTGGATAACATCAAGCATGGAGAAGTAAAAACTATTGTCAGGCGAGAGTACACCAACAGAGTTAGGAAAATTTTGAAATCTAAATTGAATGGTGGAAATACAATCAAGGCCATAAATACCTGGGCAATACCAGTTATAAGATACACAGCTGGTATAGTTAACTGGACACAAGCTGATTTGGACATTTTGGACCAAAAAACCAGGAAACTAATGACAATGCACTACAGTTTACATCCACGTGGTGATACTGATAGACTGTACCTGCCCCGAAAATCAGGTGGCAGAGGATTATTACAAGTGAAGCAAACAGTTGAAGAAGAAAAACATGCACTGGCTGATTATTTAAAAGAAAGTCAAGAACATCTATTAATCGAAGTAAAGAACAAAAATCTACTGAAGGCCCAACAGACAAAACAAGAATACAGAAAAGATGTGATAAAATCAAGAATGGAGAGTTGGCAGAACAAAGCACTGCATGGTCAATTTCTGGAAAAAATAAAAGATAAAGTGGACAGTGAACAAACTTGGTTATGGCTAACAACAGGTACATTAAAGAAAGAAACAGAGTCACTAATCCTGGCTGCGCAAGAACAAGCTATCCGCACAAATGCCATTAAGGCCAAAATCGAAAAATCCTCTGATGATGCCAAATGCAGACTTTGCAAAGAAGCTGATGAAACTGTTGATCACATACTCAGCTGCTGTAAAAAAATCGCGCAGACTGATTATAAATTGCGGCACAATTCAGTAGCACAAATGATCCATTGGAATTTGTGCAAAAATTATAATATTAAAACAGCAACAAACTGGTGGGAACATCAGCCTGAAAAAGTCACCGAAAATCAGATGGTCAAGATCTTGTGGGATTTCCGTATACAAACCGACAAAATACTGGCGCATAATACACCAGACATCACACTGGTTGAGAAAAATAAGGTCACAATCATAGACATCGCAATACCAGGTGATAGCAGGGTCGCCGAGAAGGAACATGAAAAAATCGCAAGATACCAGGACTTAAAAATCGAAATTCAACGACTATGGCACAAACCAGCAGTGGTAATTCCAGTGGTAATTGGCACACTGGGTGCTATTCCAAAAGCACTGGAATTACATTTAAAACAGTTAAAAATTGACAAAATCACCATCAGTCAAATGCAAAAAGCCGCACTGCTTGGATCTGCACGCATATTACGAAAATACGTTACGACGTCCTAGGCCCCTGGGTGGGGCCCGACTAGTAACCAATGCCAAATCCGGCGAAACAACTGGCCGCTGTGATACAATTGTACAACAACAACAATAATAATAATAATAATACTTCACCATTGCCGGTCCCAAGCCCGGATGCGAAAGGAGGAGGGTTGGGGTCAGGTTGGCAACCTGGCCCCATTAAAAAAAAAAAGCCAATCCATACAATATAGTGAAACAAACAAATAAAAATTTTATACCTCATCGGTCGTCGCGCGGGTTAACAAGGGCCGCGGTGGATGTTGGGGTCCCTGGACATCCATCGACAAGTGGGCTACAAGTGGAGCAGCCAACAAAACGACAAAAATATAGTGCACAAAATATAGTGAACAAAGACTAGCAGATCAAAGGCGATTTATTATACGGAATAAAGAGTTTGGTGAAGTTGAACATGAGGAAATTCAGGCAAATTGCAAAACCCAAAAAACAATATCACAAGCGGAAATAACTGATATTCAAGACACAACTAAAGACACTATAGTAGAACTCCCAGAAGAAGCTCTCGGGGAGGAAATAACATCACCACCACTAGAACCAGTTATCCCTGAACCAACTGATGAACTAACTCAAAAACAAAAAGAATTGAAGGATAAGATCATGGAGCATTTTCTGCCTAATGAGGAAAGGCAACGTTTACCATCACTAAAAACTGTGCCTAAGAAAATTTTGGCCCCTATCATGAAAATGGTTAATGCAGTGTTTTCAACAATTGAATTGGGATCCATCTTGGTAACAAACCAGTTAATGTACAGCGCAGCTGTAATAGTCACTAATGAACTAGGCATTAAAATCAAAGTACCTAGTCACACAACAGAAAAAGCATCAAAGCCAAAGTGGAAAATCCGTCTAGAACAAAAGGTCAAAAAATTAAGGGCAGATGCTAGTAACTTAAAGAACATGCATGAGCAACGGCTTAAAAACAACAAAACCATAGATTGGCTAATCAGAAGATATAGATTGGATACAAGAAACATCAATGAAGCTGTAGAGATTGTAAAACAGCAGATAACAGCAACAGCTAGAAAAATTGAAAGATATGAGGCACGAATCATCCAATATAAACAAAATCAGCAATTTCGATCAGACCAACGGCGTTTTTATCAAAGTCTTAATGTGAATGGTGACACCAAAAGTGAAAAACCAGAAAAGCAGGCCACAGTTGAATTCTGGAAAGAATTGTGGGAAAATGCAAAGGACTACAACAAGGAAGCAAAGTGGATACATGACTTGAGAAAAGCATTGGCAACAAACAAATGCAAGTATTAGAAATAACAACTGAGATGGTCAAAAATCAAGTAAAAAAGGTAAAGAATTGGACATCACCTGGAAAGGACCAATTACGTGGTTTCTGGCTCAAATATCTGACCAGTTTACATGCAATATTGGCCAGGCAACTGAATGAAATTTTACAAAAGGGCCAAATTGATGAATGGTTGACAACTGGAAAAACATACTTGATTCAGAAAGATGCATTTAAAGAAACAACACCTGAAAACTACAGACCAATAACATGCTTGCCAACAATCTTCAAATTACTCACAGGCATTATTGCAGATAACATGATGGATTATTTGGAAACAAACAATATCTTGCCAGTAGAGCAAAAAGGCAACAAAAGAAGGAGCAGGGGCACAAAAGATCAGCTCCTAATTGATAAAATGATATTAGAAAATTGTAAGAACAGAAAAACGAACTTGAATATGGTCTGGATTGATTACAAAAAGGCATTTGACTCACTGCCACATAGTTGGATCATAAAATGTTTAGAAACAACTGGCATTAGCAAAAATATTACATCCTTTACTGAAAAGGCGATGAAACAATGGAGAACTGAGTTGGCAGTAGGGAATGAGATCTACGGAATGGTTAATATCAAGCGAGGAATTTTCCAGGGTGATTCATTTTCACCTCTTCTCTTCATCATCGCAATGATCCCACTATCAGTAATCTTAAAAAAAATAAAATTAGGCTACCAAACAGCCAAAGAAGCTGAAAAATTTTCGCATTTACTATATATAGATGATTTGAAACTCTATGGAAAGTCAGAAATAGAAATCCAATCATTGACAAACACAGTCCGAGTATTCAGCACCGATATTTCAATGCAGTTTGGCATGGAAAAATGTGCCACTGTATCCATAAAAAGGGGCAAAATCACTGCATGTGAGGGAATTGAAATGCCCAATGGCCAACTAATTAAATGCAATGAAAATGAAGCCTACAAATACTTTGGCATTCTGCAGTTGGGTAATATCAAGCATGGAGAAGTAAAAACTATTGTCAGGCGAGAGTACACCAACAGAGTTAGGAAAATTTTGAAATCTAAATTGAATGGTGGAAATACAATCAAGGCCATAAATACCTGGGCAATACCAGTTATAAGATACACAGCTGGTATAGTTAACTGGACACAAGCTGATTTGGACATTTTGGACCGAAAAACCAGGAAACTAATGACAATGCACTACAGTTTACATCCATGTGGTGATACTGATAGACTATACCTGCCCCGAAAATCAGGTGGCAAAGGATTATTACAAGTGAAGCAAACAGTTGAAGAAGAAAAACATGCACTGGCTGATTATTTAAAAGAAAGTCAAGGACATCTATTAATCGAAGTAAAGAACAAAAATTTACTGAAGGCCCAACAGACGAAACAAGAATACAGAAAAGATGTGATAAAATCAAGAATGAAGAGTTGGCAGAACAAAGCACTGCATGGCCAATTTCTGGAAAAAATAAAAGATAAAGTGGACAGTGAACAAACTTGGTTATGGTTAACAACAAGTACATTAAAGAAAGAAACAGAGTCACTAATCCTGGCTGCGCAAGAACAAGCTATCCGCACAAATGCCATTAAGGCCAAAATCGAAAAATCCTCTGATGATGCCAAATGCAGACTTTGCAAAGAAGCTGATGAAACTGTTGATCACATACTCAGCTGCTGTAAAAAAATAACGCAGACTGATTATAAATTGCGGCACAATTTAGTAGCACAAATGATTCATTGGAATTTGTGCAAAAATTATAATATTAAAACAGCAACAAACTGGTGGGAACATCAGCCTGAAAAAGTCACCGAAAATCAGATGGTCAAGATCTTTTGGGATTTCCGTATACAAATGGACAAAATACTGGCGCATAATACACCAGACATCACACTGGTTGAGAAAAATAAGGTCACAATCATAGACATTGCAATACCAGGTGATAGCAGGGTCGCTGACAAGGAACATGAAAAAAATCGCAAAATACCAGGACTTAAAAATTGAAATTCAATGACTATGGCACAAACCAGCAGTGGTAATTCCAGTGGTAATTGGCACACTGGGTGCTATTCCAAAAGCACTTGAATTACATTTAAAACAGTTAAAAATTGACAAAATCACCATCAGTCAAATGCAAAAAGCTGCACTGCTTGGATCTGCACGCATATTACGAAAATACGTTACGACGTCCTAGGCCCCTGGGTGAGGCCCGACTAGTAACCAATGCCAAATCCGGCGAAACAACTGGCCGCTGTGATACAATTGTATAATAATAATAATAATAATAATAATAATAATAATAATAATAATAACTCCGCCGTTGCCGGTCCCAAACTCCGCCGTTGCCGGTCCCAAGCCCGGATGAGAAAGGAGGAAGGTTGGGATCAGGTTGGCATCTGGTCCCGTAAAAAACCCCCCGCCAACCCATACAATATGGTGAAAAAAACGAATAAGAATTCCATACCGCATCGGTCGTCGCGCGGGTTAACAAGGGCCGCGGCGGATGTTGGGGTCCCTGGACATCCGTCGACAAGTGGGCTACAAGTGGACCAGCCAACAAAACGACAAAAATATAGTGCAGATGAAAACCGTGCCATAATGGCCTGTTACTACAACTCAGAGCCAGAAAAAAGAGGATATTTAAAGCGAATGTATGAATTATGGAAACAACAATATCCAGATTCAAATGTTAGTGAACAACGACTAGCAGATCAAAGGCGATTTATTATACGGAATAAAGTGTTTAGTGAAGTTGAACTTGAGGAAATTCAGGCAAATTGCAAAACCCAAAAAACAATATCACAAGCGGAAATAACTGATATTCAAGACACAACTAAAGACACTATAGTAGAACTCCCAGAAGAAGCTCTCGGGGAGGAAATAACATCACCACCACTAGAACCAGTTATCATTGAACCAACTGATGAACTAACTCAAAAACAAAAAGAATTGAAGGATAAGATCATGGAGCATTTTCTGCTTAATGAGGAAAGGCAACGTTTACCATCACTAAAAACTGTGCCTAAGAAAATTTTGGCCCCTATCATGAAAATGGTTAATGCAGTGTTTTCAACAATTGAACCGGGATCCATCTTGGAAACAAACCAGTTAATGTACAGCGCAGCTGTAATAGTCACTAATGAACTAGGCATTAAAATTAAAGTACCTAGTCACACAACAGAAAAAGCATCAAAGCCAAAGTGGAAAATCCGTCTAGAACAAAAAATCAAAAAATTAAGGGCAGATGCTAGTAACTTAAAGAACATGCATGAGCAACGGCTTAAAAACAACAAAATCATAGATCGGCTAATCAGAAGATATAGATTGGATACAAGAAACATCAATGAAGCTGTAGAGATTGTAAAACAGCAGATAACAGCAACAGCTAGAAAAATTGAAAGATATGAGGCACGAATCATCCAATATAAACAAAATCAGCAATTTCGATCAGACCAACGGCGTTTTTATCAAAGTCTTAATGTGAATGGTGACACCAAAAGTGAAAAACCAGAAAAGCAGGCCACAGTTGAATTCTGGAAAGAATTGTGGGAAAATGCAAAGGATTACAACAAGGAAGCAAAGTGGATACATGACTTTGAGAAAAGCATTGGCAACAAACAAATGCAAGTATTAGAAATAACAACTGAGATGATCAAAAATCGAGTTAAAAAGGTAAAGAATTGGACATCACCTGGAAAGGACCAATTACATGGTTTCTGGCTCAAATATCTGACCAGTTTACATGCAATATTAGCCAGGCAACTGAATGAAATTTTACAAAAGGGCCAAATTGATGAATGGTTGACAACTGGAAAAACATACTTGATTCAGAAAGATCCAACTAAAGGAACAACACCTGAAAACTATAGACCAATAACATGCTTACCAACAACCTTCAAATTACTCACAGGCATTATTGCAGATAACATGATGGATTATTTGGAAACAAACAACATCTTGCCAGTAGAGCAAAAAGGCAACAAAAGAAGGAGCAGGGGCACAAAAGATCAGCTTCTAATTGATAAAATGATATTAGAAAATTGTAAGAACAGAAAAACGAACTTGAATATGGTCTGGATTGATTACAAAAAGGCATTTGACTCACTGCCACATAGTTGGATCATAAAATGTTTAGAAACAACTGGCATTAGCAAAAATATTACATCCTTTACTGAAAAGGCGATGAAACAATGGAGAACTGAGTTGGCAGTAGGGAATGAGAGCTACGGAATGGTTAATATCAAGCGAGGAATTTTCCAGGGTGATTCACTTTCACCTCTTCTCTTCATCATCGCAATGATCCCACTATCAGTAATCTTAAAAAAAATGAAATTAGGCTACCAAACAGCCAAAAAAGCTGAAAAAATTTCGCATTTACTATATATGGATGATTTGAAACTCTATGGCAAGTCAGAAATAGAAATCCAATCATTGACAAATACAGTCCGAGTATTCAGCACCGATATTTCAATGCAGTTTGGCATGGAAAAATGCGCCACTGTATCCATAAAAAGGGGCAAAATCACTGCATCTGAGGGAATTGAAATGCCCAATGGCCAACTAATTAAATGCAAAGAAAATGAAGCCTACAAATACTTAGGCATTCTGCAGTTGGATAACATCAAGCATGGAGAAGTAAAAACTATTGTCAGGCGAGAGTACACCAACAGAGTTAGGAAAATTTTGAAATCTAAATTGAATGGTGGAAATACAATCAAGGCCATAAATACCTGGGCAATACCAGTTATAAGATACACAGCTGGCATAGTTAACTGGACACAAGCTGATTTGGACATTTTGGACCGAAAAACCAGGAAACTAATGACAATGCACTACAGTTTACATCCACGTGGTGATACTGATAGACTATATCTGCCCCGAAAATCAGGTGGCAGAGGATTATTACAAGTGAAGCAAACAGTTGAAGAAGAAAAACATGCACTGGCTGATTATTTAAAAGAAAGTCAAGAACATCTATTAATCGAAGTAAAGAACAAAAATCTACTGAAGGCCCAACAGACAAAACAAGAATACAGAAAAGATGTGATAAAATCAAGAATGGAGAGTTGGCAGAACAAAGCACTGCATGGTCAATTTCTGGAAAAAATAAAAGATAAAGTGGACAGTGAACAAACTTGGTTATGGTTAACAACAGGTACATTAAAGAAAGAAACAGAGTCACTACTCCTGGCTGCGCAAGAACAAGCTATCCGCACAAATGCCATTAAGGCCAAAATCGAAAAATCCTCTGATGATGCCAAATGCAGACTTTGCAAAGAAGCTGATGAAACTGTTGATCACATACTCAGCTGCTGTAAAAAAATCGCGCAGACTGATTATAAATTGCGGCACAATTCAGTAGCACAAATGATCCATTGGAATTTGTGCAAAAATTATAATATTAAAACAGCAACAAACTGGTGGGAACATCAGCCTGAAAAAGTCACCGAAAATCAGATGGTCAAGATCTTGTGGGATTTCCGTATACAAACCGACAAAATACTGGCGCATAATACACCAGACATCACACTGGTTGAGAAAAATAAGGTCACAATCATAGACATCGCAATACCAGGTGATAGCAGGGTCGCCGAGAAGGAACATGAAAAAATCACAAGATACCAGGACTTAAAAATCGAAATTCAACGACTATGGCACAAACCAGCAGTGGTAATTCCAGTGGTAATTGGCACACTGGGTGCTATTCCAAAAGCACTGGAATTACATTTAAAACAGTTAAAAATTGACAAAATCACCATCAGTCAAATGCAAAAAGCTGCACTGCTTGGATCTGCACGCATATTACGAAAATACGTTACGACGTCCTAGGCCCCTGGGTGGGGCCCGACTAGTAACCAATGCCAAATCCGGCGAAACAACTGGCCGCTGTGATACAATTGTACAACAACAATAATAATAATAATAATAATAATAATAATAATAATAATAATAATAATAATAATATATCCACTCTATGAAAGCTGGCAAAGATAACAGACTATACCTAGAAAGAGTGGATAACTGTGATAAAAGAACTAAAAATAATTAAGCTGTATGGTTGAAAGAACTAATGTCAAATCCTGGGCTGCCATTTTAGGGAGATCTTCAGTTGTGGAGGAAATCAAAAGGAAACTTTCTGAAGTAGTTACCATCATCTGCATGATAATATTTTCACCATTATTAATCAGCATTGTAGACTTTATGACCAAATTTCCCCCTGAAGCAATCATTACCAAGTTACTACAAAACCACTTTAGACTTACAAGCAAGAATATAAATGCACAAATTGTGCTACTTGGCCACAGTCACTATAATTCAGATAGTCCAGTGAATTTTAGAAAGCTGCAGCTCAATATATTAGTCTTCCTAAAGCTCCCTTACTGAGAAAAATCATGTGAAATGTGGAGAGTGAAGGAAAAGTATTGCACAACTACTAACAAATTATCAGTAATGATATATCTAAGAAGTGAAAGTGGTAAAGAATCAAATAATTATAATAGAATCCAATTTAAACCTAAGTATTGGTTTGATTGTTTAGGTGTAGGATGCAAACAATTGAGTCTTCCAAAATAATATTGGATATAATATAGACCAATGGTAGTCAACCTGGTCCCTACTGCCCACTAGTGGGCATTCCAACTTTCATGGTGGGTGGTAGGGGTTTGCTGTAATTCTGCTTTATACATTTTAGAAAGTAAAGTTACTTTTATAAATCACCATTACTGTGGAACCGGTGGGCGGTTAGAAAATTTTACTACTAACTGAGATACAAAAGTGGGCGGTAGGTATAAAAAGGTTGACTACCCCTGTAATAGACAAACAAATGGAAACATCTTATGGAACTTTCTTTTTATATATGATGGTGGCAGTGAATGTTCATATGCTCATTTAGATCAGATCAAATACTGGATAAGTATGGTTGATTTGCATGTAAATATTAGTCCTAATAATGTGTAGCTTATTCTAAAATACCTAAAATAGTCCATATTTTCCCTTTGGTAGAGGTTCAAATCAATGAAGTTATCCATATCAGATACTTTCATCAGATATCTACATCAGACCATATGTTCTAATATACATATACATATGTGTTCTGTCCCCCCCTTCATGGCTCGTTAACAAACGCAGGCAGGCAACTTAAAAGGAAGTCTTTCTTTATCAGTTTTCAGTTCAAACTGGCTTCGAGCCCAGAAATAACATAAATACAAGTCTCCGACAAGAATGCAAAACAAAAGACTCTTACAAGCACTTCACTTCTTCCACAGTCTCCACGGATCAGGTTTACATGAAACACCAAAGCACTTATCCAAGTGTAACAGGCATAAATCACGATTAATAAGCAAGCAATGTTGTACAAACCAAGGCACGCATGAAGGAACGACGTTGACTCCAGCGACTGGGGCGTGGCAGCATCCGTCCTTTTATCTCCAAACTTGTCTCCCACAAGCCCCAGCTGCATACTGAATCTTGTATCCCGAAAAAACTCACAGCAGAACTGCTGAGTCACAACACATATGTATGTATACACATATACATGTATACACACACATGTAAGAGTGATATCATGTATATTAGATCATATGAATTATACCAAAATTAACAATTTTGTTTACAATATTACCAACAAAGATAGCAGCTGCATACATAATTGGGAGATATTCTTTACCATCACAGAACAAGTGAACAAGGAAAATATTTTAAATATTTAGGAATTATCTTCCTTAACATGAATTTGCAAAAGTAAAAGGCATTAGTGTATGCACAAAAAAGGGGCAATGCAATAGTTCAATGTGCCAGCCCCAGAAGCAATAAATGTGCCATTGCAACAGTAAAAAACAAAAGCAAAAAGTGCAGTTTAGGACTTGAGACCATTAAAAGTAATTCAGAGTACATTTTAATAGCAGTATTTTAAACCCCTTGCTATGTTCCAAATGCACCTTTGCATCTCAAAATTTATCTTCCTTCTACAAAGATACATGCACAATCTTGCTGTTAACCGTATTGGTTAAAAACAAATTGCACAGAAATCTCAAGTTCTATTCTTCTTGGAAGAAGAGCACAGATATGGCTTTACATTTTTGCAGTTCCTTCAGCTCAGTATCTGCTTCAACAGGGTTATGAAAAAGTGTATTTGAAGATAAAAGATCGTGAGTTTGACCCCAATTTACAAGACATTGTTCCTGCTATTATACAGTGGGCTGTGGAGAGACAGATTGCTCACAAGCTGCATTCAGTGTTATATTAGCTATGGCTCCAAAGAGGAAATAGTAATTTTGCTCAGTGCCTGTTTATAAGGATCAATAGAGTCAGTTTCATGTGTTTTTGTGAACTGTTTCACATACTAAACTTAGCATTCTTCATTAGCTGGCCAGGTGGACTGCCAAGGTGAGAAACATATGTATTTTCTGATAGCAGAAGGTTCCCTTGAAATATTTAAAAAGTTTTATTTGTTGATAAAATGTAATGGTTGCTCATCTTACCATAGGATTACTCAAAGCACCAAAAAAAGTTGCTAAGTTATTCTTAGTTGCAATTTCTGTAAGGACAATGTGGGTTTAATGCTGGAATTGTCAAATCAAACAACTACCTTGATTAAAGAAAAGAACATAAGTACTTTTGTTTCCGCATGGAAATTGATTCTGAACTCCGTGCTTGAAGTGGAAAAGAATGAAACTTTGACTTTGGTTTTTACAGATTAGATTGATAGAGCTTTATAGAAATGACTTGTTCATACTATTATGGAAAAGCAAAACACTGTGATCTGTTGTTAATGCCTTATTCTACTGTAACAAAGAGAGTTGGAAGTATTATTATATGTGTTAGTTTGCTATGTATCTTAGAGTACATATTTCTATATGTTATATTATATTATAAATTTTACATATTTACATGTGTATATTTGTATCCTATAACAATCTTGGACAGTGAATAAAATTGCTAAACTAAATTAAACTACTTCCTGAATAAACCAAACTCCCAAGAAATTATTTTCAGCTTTTCTGTCGAATGGCTGCTTTTCACGCATTCTATTTTAATTGAAAACAAGATAATCAATACGCAGCAATAATTTTAATCAATTATATCTTTCAGTAAACTGTGCATGTTTTAAAATAGGTCATTAATAGTGTATTAAAAGAAGCTGCAGTTTAGGCAATC
Source organism: Thamnophis elegans (assembly GCF_009769535.1). Taxonomy (NCBI): domain Eukaryota; kingdom Metazoa; phylum Chordata; class Lepidosauria; order Squamata; family Natricidae; genus Thamnophis; species Thamnophis elegans. The sequence goes on from NC_045542.1 coordinate 64,235,118, forward strand.
ATAAACCATGTTATTAAATGGTGTGAAGAAGACTCAACTGATCTTTCTTTTAATTCAGAAAGAGCTAATGTTTTAAAATAAATAATTACTATTATATAAAAAGGAGAAGAAATACATATTCCACAGAACAATGAAATCACTGCAAAAACTCTGAACTTCTTTCATTAATTGATATTACAATATGCATACAATACCATAGAAATATTTACTTTTTTGTGCATTCATTCATTTCTAGACCATATTTATAAAGTCACCTAACTCACAGTGACTCTGGATGGTGTACAGGTTACAGGTTAAAAATTCACCCATTACTGTAAAACAGATCATAGATGGCAATAATAATGGACCAGACTTATCCTAAACATTACAACAACAACCCAACAAATATAGAACAAAGGCCATGTTTCAACAGCAAAAGCAACTGACCTTTTTAGCACCATTTTGGTTTCTTGTTCTTATTTTTTTTAGTGTTTTTTTTTTATTTTGCCAAGCTTCAAACTGATTCTTGGAGAGGGCATGATTGCACACTGCCAACATAATTTGACTTAATTGCAAAATTTAGCCTCCTTAAGCATATACACAGTCAAAATAATAAATAGTTCCCCAAACAGAAAGCAACCTACTTGGAAGACGTTGGAGAAATCCCTAAGATTGAAGTTGTAGTGAAATTTAATAGCTGTTGGGAGGAATGTGGCTGCTATTTTCAGGTGCAGAGCAAGAGCCAGATGTATTAACTGCTGGGATGACTTCTGTAAGGCTGCAGAGAAGTTCCCACATTTTAGATGCTGAGTTAGGATAGTACTGTAAATGGTGGAAAGAGCATCTGCCCCAGGAAATGAGAGAGCAAACACACAGAAGTGGCGCTGCAAAAACATAATATAAAAAACAAAACACAATCAGTAGGCATTATACATAAGAGAAAGGGTATACCTACTGTGTATATTGTGGTCACATAACCACAATTCTGGCGTTTGGCAACTGTTGTACATTTACAACTATCCCACAGGTACATAATTGCCATTTGCAATCTTCCCAGTGAGCTTCTGACAAGTAAAGTGAATAAGAAGCTAGCAGAAGGTCACAAGTCATGGTCATATGATGTTCTTGCTTAATGACCACATGGGATCTACTTAACTGCACCTGAGACTGTGGGGGACTGCTGTCACTAAGTGAGCCAATCACAAAATTTTGCTTAATGACCATGTCATTTAGAGATGGCGTTGCAGTGATGAGGACTTGCATTCATCACAAGGGTTAGAGTGAGGAAAACCCGTGTGCTGCTGTCCGTGGTACTGAAATTCTTTTACCTTACTTTTCTCTTGAACTTTATAGTCCTATCCCAATTGACCTAAATGGAAGGCACAGAGATATGGTTTACTGATGTATTAAAGCAATATAGAAAATAATGAATTAGTTCTATATAAAGGATGATCATTCCAGAAAACCATTAATTTCTGCCGGCCACTCCATCCTTTTCCTCTCCTATCAAGCCTTTAGTTTTGATTTGTGACAGATAAACTGTTCCATTCCTGGAGCTTCTCTTTGCTTGGGCATAATCTAACCAAGCATGAAAAAAATGAAGGTAATTAACAAAACCTGAAGTGTTCTAGATCAGCAAGCAATACCTGCAAACGTGGGTTGATAGTAAAGCTGCCTGCAGTGGGATTCATGCATGACACGTACTGCACATTCGTGATTTCCTTCAGGGACAGCTTGTTTCTGTCATACCTTTGCCAGAAAAAGAAAAAAGAATGCATCATTCTAATCACAGATTATTAGTGACAACAGCAGTGTGCCTGCCAAACATTGCCAAGTCTGAAGCAGCATGTTGTGGGGGGGCACTAGGCACCTGCTGCATCCCAGCTGTTTTCAATTAATATTCCAACAGAGACTGTACAATTTGAGGGCAGGGGGGCTGGATGAGGTTAAAATTCACATATGTTTCCATTACATCAATGCATTCCATAATGATTGTGATTTCTCTAAAATCATGCATATCCATGATGAGACCAATTCTTTAAAGCCACAAGTTACATTCCATTCAAAAGGGCAAAGCTGTTTAACTGTTTATTAAATTTATAGGCCACCCAATCCCGGAGGACTCCGGGCGGCTTACAGAAACAGAGATTAAGAGAAATTAAAAAAAGATAAAACATGACAAATTTAAAAAGACACAATATACACCCAATCTAAGCGGGGCTGGACCTCAATCCAGAGGTCAACAGCCCCAGGCCTGATGGAATAGCCAGGTCTTAATAGCTTTTCGGAAGGGCATGAGAGTGGGTAGGGTCCGGATCTCTGGGGGTAGCTCATTCCATAGGGACGTCGCCAGCCGGCATTGTCCAGCTGATGGCACCTGGAGAAGGCCCATCCTGTGCGATCTTATCGGTCTTAGGGAGATGTGCTGCAGAAGACGGTCCCAAAGATATCCGGGTCCTAATCCATGTAGGGCTTTAAAGGTGATAACCAGCACCTTGAATCGTGCTCGGAGACCAATAGGAAGCCAGTGCAGCTCGCGGAGGATAGGTGTAATGTGGGTGTACCTAGGTACACCCAGTATCACTCGTGCAGCTGCATTCTGGACTAATTGTAGTCTCCGAACACTTTTCAGGGGCAGCCCCATGTAGAGCGCATTACAGTAATCCAGTCTTGAGGTGACGAGGGCATGAGCGACTGTTTGCAGTGCCTCCCGGTCCAAATAGGGCCGCAACTGGTGCACCAGGCGAACCTGGGCAAAGGCCCCCCTGGTCACAGCCGACAGATGATGTTCCAACATCAGCTGCGGATACAGGAGGACCCCCAAGTTGCGGACCCTCTCTAAGGGGAGCAAATTTTCTTCTCCCAGGTTTAGGGACAGACTAGCTGGACTGTCCTTAGGAGGCAACATCCACAGCCACTCAGTGTTGTCAGGATTGAGTGCAAGCTTGTTCACTCCCATCCAGACCCTAACAGCTTCCAGGCACTGGCACATCACTTCCACCACTACGCTGAGTTGGCATGGGGCGGACAAATACAGCTGTGTATCATCCGCATACTGGTGGTATTTAATCCCGTGCCGGAAAATGATCTCACCCAGTGGCTTCATGTAGATATTAAATAGGAGGGGGGACAGGACCAACCCCTGCAGCACCCCATAATTAAGGGGCCTAGGAGTCGACCTCTGCTCTCCAACCAACACCGACTGCGACCTGTTGGAGAGGTAGGAGGAGAACCACCGTAAAACGGTGCCTCCCACCTCCTCCAGCCGTCGCAGAAGGATACCATGGTCAGTGGTATCGAAGGCCGCTGAGAGGTCAAGGAGCACTAGGATAGAGGAATGTCCTCTATCCCTGGCCCGCCAGAGATCATTGGTCAGTGCGACCAAAGCGGTTTCAGTGCAGTAACCAGGCCTGAAACCAGACTGAAAAGGGTCTAGGGGTAGGAAGACTGGGGGAGGGGGAGCTAAAAAGAAGCCAATCCATACCAATAATAAAGGATGGATTGCACATTCTATAGGCTGCAGTGTTAAAATAAAAACAAGATGTTTTATTGGGAGTTTTGCGCTACATAAAGAACCTTTCCATGGGGATGTATGAATAATTCAGTCTTCATAAATGATACCGAAGAACCTGACTACATCTCTTGGATTAATGTACAGTTCAAACTTAACTAGAATATCCATCAGATTTTATTAATGTCCAAAGATTGTGATGTGATTCTTACTTGTGCAAGAAGAGGGGTAGAAAACAGACTGGAGCTATAAATAAACTCATATAACAGTGATTCAAATCAGAAGCAAAATCATCCATCCCAAACTTAGCCTAACTACTCTGAATATTTTGGTTTGTTTTTATGTTTGTTTATTTATTTTTAATGTAGATTGGGTGGGAACAAAATAAAGTTCAGTATAAAGCCATGATCAAAAATGGATCAATTTATCCATCCCTAACCTACCAATGCCCATAATCTAGATGTTGCCGGATCAGTGTATGAGGCTGAACTGTTCCATAGGTATCAACTTCAGGCATATTCATATCATCAATGAAGTAGATGAGTTTCTTTGTTCCAGGGGGACCATAATTCCTTCCAGCCTTTTTTTCCAATGGCTTCTCAAGAACAGCTACGAGAAAACAAAGGCTCAGAATTTTTAGAAAGCAAATTCTTAATATAATCACTGACAGGCTGACAATCTACCTCAGCTATAAGGCACCTATGTTAATATAAATAAAAGAAAACCTATGCCAGTATCAAGCCTAGTGATGACTGGATCACGTCACATAATTCCTCACAAAGGAAGACTTTCAGCAGCAGAGAAGCCCATGAAAACAGAATCATAGATTAACAAAATAGTTGTTAATAGATTTCAACTATACACAAGAACTGCAGGAAATGCCTCACAAATCTAAAGATCTCTAGTTAGGATGCTTAACAACTTGGGAAATAACAAATACACTAGCAGCAGGTTAATAGGGATGTAGAGTGATCCATCAACCTTTTTTTATTAATGCATGGAGCAAATAAACTGGTTTCCTATCTTGTGAACACTGTCAAAAAATTAGAAAAACTGGCTATCTGTAATTTGGTGTCTTCAAATAGTCATCTATACATTCACAAGCATAAAGTTTGTATCTGCATAAATGCTTTTATCATGAACATTTCATAGCTAAAGATATTTTGGGCAGGAAGGGCACCCTACATTGTATGTCTAGAAGTCTTTGTCTCATTTTTCCATTTCTAGAGGTCAATACAACAGTCATAAGAATGCAACATATCTACCCAAGACGGCATCTGCACAGAAGTGGGAAATGAATGCACAGATAACCAAATAACTAATTACAGGTAAACCACCTGTTGTTATTCTTCTGTTTCTATAGCACACACACTGGTAATAAATGAGCTCATTTTACAATGGTGGAATCCTTCCTTTATGTCCAAAAGAACAAGATTACTCAAGCAAAGGAACTATTAAATCTAGCACAAACATAAACAGAGGAGACCAAAGGCCACCCTACACAGAGTTGAAATGAGCAATCCCTGGAACAGAATTACTGATGTTGACATGTGACTTCATACTAATGTTGAAGGCAAGTGTTTAGCTAATGGATTGTAAAGGCTTCCTCTGATCACTTAGAAAATCACTGGGAGGAGACTAACACCATAGCAATTTCAGCCAATTTGTTTGTTTATTCAGAGTGACTTAAGTTACATTTAGAGCAGGGGTCCCCAACCCCCAGTCCATGGACCAGCACTAGGCCTCAGTAAGCAAGAAACTGAGCCATGCAAACAAGTGAAGCCCTATCTGCGGGATGCAGGCAACATGTGAAATCGCATCCCCTTCAGTCCATGGAAAAACCTCTCTTCACGGAACTGGTCCCTGATGCCTAAAAGGTTGGGGCTGCTGGTTTCTTCTTTTTTTCCCCTCTTCACCATTTAGAGATCTGTAAGAGGTCAGTGCAGGAAGACAGGGATCTTTGGCCAATGTAGAATTGTCTAAGCTAGATTCTTCTATTTGTATCTGGCATGACAGCTGTGTTAGTTTTTCCATAGAAGGTGACAAAGAACAAATGGAGACAGTTCCCCAGTTACTGACTTCAGCTGGTTCCACTGCTTAAGGGATCTTAAAAAGATGCAAGCAATTTCTCCTCACGTGTCCAGTGGATGTCTGAGAAGGGACACAAGTACTCCCAACCTCTCCTTCTTCTAGAAATAATAACTAGAGAGACTATCAACTAGTGGGAATTTACTACCAACTAGGTGTATGAACATATCGTTATTATTCTAGTGAAATGAAAGAAATTCCTCTCCAAAAAGCAGAAAAATCAGTAACTGATACTGATTGAAATCAAACTAAGGAAAAAGAGAAGTCTTTAGCTTTGCTTTTTAGACATAGCTCACTATAACGTATGTAGTGAGTTGAACAGCTGAAAAAAAATCTATATGTTCTCTATAGACATTGAGAAAAAGCAAACTTTTCTACCCATCAAAAGGTTGGAAGATTGCTAATACAAACTCTTTGCAGGATCAAATCCTATAAAGACATATAAACCCTAGAAAGACACTGGTGCAGGAGTTAAGGTCATTGGACTAAGACCATGGAGACATGTATTTATTATTTACCAAACTTATATGCCACTCATCTCACCGATGCAAGTCTACTCTTGGCCATGAAAACTCATGATTTTGGCCAAGTCATGTTGACCAAAACTACTAACTGGATATTGTGGCATGGAAAAATTGGAGGAGGAAATATCATGTATACCTTTTCCTTAATGGAGAAATAGAGGAAGGACCTGCCCTAATGGATCTAGCAGTTCAAAGAGGTGGTGGCAGGAAGTTTTACAATACAATAGCAGAGTTGGAAGGGACCTTGGAGGTCTTCTAGTCCAACCCCCTGCCTAGACAGGAAACCCTATACCATTTCAGACCAATGGCTATCCAACATCTACTTAAAGACTTCCAGTGTTGGTGCATTCACAACTTCTGGAGGCAAGCTGTTCTACTGATTAATTGTTCTAATTGTCAGGACATTTCTCCTCAGTTCTAAATTGCTTCTCTCCTTGATTAGTTTCCACCCATTGCTTCTTGTTCTATCCTCAGGTGCCTTGGAGAATAGTTTGATTCTCTCTTCTTTGTGGCAACCCCTGTGATATTGGAACACTGCTATCATGTCTCCCCTTGTCCTTCTTTCTATTAAACTAGATATACCCAGTTCCTGCAACTGTTCTTCATATGTTTTAGTCTCCAGTCCCCTAATCATCTTTGTTTCTCTTCTCTGCACTCTTTCTAGAGTCCCCACATCTTTTCTACATTTGTACTTTCAGACTTGCAAGATTCTGTTATGTAGCTTTACGATAAAGTAGATTTAGTTCATCTAGTCATGTTTCCTATCTAGTTTACCTGGCACCTTTCTGAGTTTCTCTCTTTCTAGCTATGAAGCCACTGAAGGGCGCCTGCCTCTCCTGTCTGATTTTTCTAGGTGGCTTCTCTTCCTCTCCTCCTCCTCCAAGGTCATCCTCACACCATTACAGTTCTTCATGTAGCATTGCTATTGTTAGAAACAGCCCTAAAAATTAACATCATATTTAGCTCCACTCTTAGGCAGCGTCCTTAAATGTAGCCATTCTAAAATATGTTTTGAATTATCCACGTTTGCTGTATATTTCCTCAGAAAAATATTCTGCTCATCCACAAAAAAGTGAAGCAGAACAGGATAAGAATTAAACAGAGAAGAAAATTCAAATCTGAATAAGTTAATAACTATTTTTAGCAGAATTGTTGCAATTATCAGTGATGTAACAATTTTACAGATTCCTGTATAATTCATCCAATGTACAAATACTTTAATTTATAGGTTTGTTGAACAATTACTAGTGACAAGCTTCTGTTGTACAACTTTCAATTTCATTTCGGATATAGTGATACATTCCAGGGACACATTATTTCATTTTGATAAATGCTGCTCTGCCAAAACCTGAATAAGCATTCGTTTTATCTGAATGGAAGTTTATCCTTCTCCAGGTTAAAGAAATCAATGGCTATAAAAACAGACTGCTTTGTTTTATTCTGCTTCAAAAGTATTGAGTAACAACCCAAGTAGCAATAATAAACCTCTGAATGTCTCCATCTGGTCTATGGCTCCATGTCAGGTATGCTGCCTGGGAATGGACATAAATCCCTCTGTAGCAGAGCAGATGTTCTCCCACAAGCTTATTAGAAAATCCAAGGATGAGGTTTTAGATAGATACATTACTTTATTGCAGACACCGAGCAGTCCTTGTTAGGTTGAGGTTATCTGAGAATCTAACTCTCTCTATATGTTCCAAAGTTTAAGTCTTGGGTTTCATTTACCATACTTTTCCACATAGGAACCTGTATTTACAAAATGGTTTAGCTTCCTCACTTTGAATGGCAATATATCCAAATCCTTTCAACTTCTTATGAATATGAGCATCATGTTGCTTTTTTAGACAGAATTCTGCTTCTGTTATCCACTATCTAAATGTATTACTTTCCCATACATTATTGCTGTTTTGATACTGGCATTAATTCTGCCTTCTGCCCCATTTAGTACATATTCTTGTATGGATGACAATATAAATATATAGATTTTCAACATACATACATGCACTATAAGGCTCTACATATTAACATATAATAACCCAGTGGCCTTTGAACTATGGTGCTGGAGAAGACTCCTGCAAGTCCCTTGGATTGCAAGGTGATCAAATCAGTCATTCCTAGAGGAGATCAACCCTGATTGCTCTATAGAAGGCCAGATCCTGAAGATGAAATTCAAATACTTTGTCCACCTAATGAGAAGGAAGGACTCACTGGAGAAAAACCTAATACTTGGAAAGATTGAGCGCAAAAGAAGAAGGGGACAACCGAGAATGAGGTGGCTGGGTGGAATCACCAAAGCCATAGGTGTGAGCTTAAATGGACTCTGGGGGATGGTAGAGGACAGGAAGGCCTGGAGGAACATTGTCCATAAGGTCGTGATGGGTCAGACATGATTTCACAACTAACAACAACAACAAAATAACCTGATGAGTAATATGTATAGATACATACACTTCACATACATAAAACAGCAAAAACACATTTATTCAGAAGTAAGGGGTCCCATTGCCCTAGTAAGGGGAAACAGAACTGAAGACTATATTTTCTGCCATACTTTAGTAAAACACTAAAGGATTGCTAGAAGCAATCCTGCAAGAATAAAACATTTCCAAATATCTGCATCTGAATTTCATGACATAGGCAAACAATTAAAAAAGATTTATAATTTGCTTTTCACTACACTGATTATATATTTATAGGTTATTAAAGTGCTTTTTGCTTTGCATTTAGCATCCATGCAATGTATCTGATTTCCCAGGTTTTGACAGCTTGGGGCATAAAAGAATTTGAAACACTGGGGGAAAGCTGACACCTCTGTCTCTGCAGAATTTTCTCCTTTCAACAACCTAGCACCATGACAATTTTGAAATTTCTGGAAGTGAGATACGGTTTTCAAATAAGCATTTAATTAGAGCTTAATTAACATAGAAAACAACCCTTTTAGAGTCTTAACAAGTGTAGAAGAGATACATCAAATTGAAATGCAATTACTGAGAGATTAAATGACATGTTCGTGAAAGCAGTGTTTTAATTTGAGAATGCGCCTCACAATAATATCATAAGCCACATGTCTAGCACAGACACACAGATCCCAATTATACAGGAATAAACAGTCACTGTATTTAGAGTTATTAAGCATCTGCTGTGTTTCCTAGAGGCTGATGGGCTGTGGAATTCTCCCCGGGTAAATATGATACAAGAAGAAACTTTGCAAGGAGGCTCAATGGCCTTTTGCAGGATTTTCCCTGACTTACCTTATGCTTGGCAGCTAATTGCATCTGGAAGTCTGCAGAGCATCATAATTATGTTGGATAATGTAAACATTCTGTAAAAACTCCTGAATGTCACACAAACTATGTCCTCCAATGTTGCCTTTCTCTATGCTTAGTTATTTGCATCTTGCTTGCATGGGCTTAATACCCCAGTCACTTACATGTAGAGAACCAGCATGAATCCTTGTGCTGCTGCAAAGGTATAACAAGAATCTTTCACTGCTGCTTATAAGAAAGGCGGAGTGGAACAAGGACGTTCTTTAAAACATAACAGTAAGAGAGATTTTCGCAGCTACAGTCCTGTGAGTTGAAAAGAATTTTAATCATTGAACCCGAAATCCAGTGGATGAAGAGAGCGCTGACTTAAGAAGGTTGAAAGATAGGATCGACCAGAAGTTCTCCAGCTGAACAGACGTGAAGGGTGTGAGCTCTGAAGAGCCTCACATGAACCCTGTCTGACAAACCAATTCCGAGATCCTTTTTGGATCAGAACCCCCCTGGAGAGGGGGCAACAAAGGGGCAGTGTCTCATCAGACCCAGAGGAAGGCAACAGGTCCCTCACAGGTCGGATATTTGCTCTCTGAATCAGAGTAGGTGCAGCAGCATGGCAACATGGCTGCACAAGAAGCTGGCTTCCAGCCAAAGCAACTGAACAGGAGCATACAGGACGAGATGAAAGACTGGTAAGAAGATCTAATTAACCCACAGTCATAAATCAAAACTTGGAAAAGGCAAAGAATCTTGAGAGAATAAATTATATTAATGGACAGATATGGATTTTGGCAAAAAGAAAGAAAGGGAAAATGGAGGGTTGAATCACTAGGGGAGGGATATTGAAGGGGTAGAAACGGTGGGAAATAAAAAGCAGAAAAAAACCTTCATTGGGTTTGACAGTGGTATAGGGAAAATTGAAAAGGGTGGGGGGAATCTGTCCCAACAAAAGGAAATAAAAAGCAGACGAAATGTTGCCAGTGGCATAGGAAAAACTGAAGAAGGGGATTACGTCCCAACAAAGGGAAATATAAAAGATTTCTTTGGGTTTGACATCGACTTGGGGAAAATTGAAGAAGGCGGACGTGTCAAAACAAAGAAAAGGGAGGAGACAGGAATAGAGAAATGAGACAAAAGACTTACTAGGAAAAAATCAGACAATTAGACATTGTTATATGGGGAAATATAAAGCTGAGATATGTGGTTTACTCCTAAACATGACAATAAAATTGAGTTGCTAACGGTTTGAATGTGATAATGGAAATATAATTAAATAAATGTTAAAATATATGGAATATGGACAAATATGAAACTGATATGGGGAGATTGTAAAACAGAGGTTTGTGATGCACTTTTATACATAATAATTAAACTGAATTGCTAATCGATTGAATATGACAATGGAAGGACAAATAAGCATAGGTTAAAATATACAAAACATGAACATATATAGAACTTCTAAAATGATGAACAATGTGAGATGTGTACAGCTTGTTATTCTATAGAGTACATTAAGGGAATTGTAATGAACATTGAACAGTAAGAATTGTTATTTAAAGACAATTAAGATAACCTAGCCCAAGATATGGAAAAATGGAGAGGGAACATGAAATATAACTACAATGGGAAATTATTGAGATTACAAAGACAGAATCAAACATTTGGGGTGTGTAAAGATGCATAATTATATAAATATAATGAGGAGAATAGCGGGGAATTGTAAGTAGGTCTACATCTCGGTCAAAAATAGGCAGAGGGGGGAGTTTAAAAACACAGTTACTATATATGTATACATTTTCCTCTCTTTTTTAAAAAAGTAGGAAGATATATGTTAAAATTAGATATGTATATTGAAAAGGAATTATAAATACCATCAACATAAAATGGAGCTCGCTCAGAAGTTGAAATACACCAAGTAAATGAGATGAAGAGTGTGAAGTAGAGGAGAGAGGTAAGGGATAGGTGAGAGGGCAGGGGGAGGAAGAGGAGGAGAGAAAGAAGGAGTGGAAAGAGAGGAGAAGGAGAGCAGAAGAGGAAGTAGAGAAGACAAGAACGACAGAGGGAAGAAAGGAGATAGGGAGGAGGAGGAGAGAGAGAGAAGAAAGTGATGGTGTATGGAGAGCAGAAGAGCCAATAAATTGTTTAATTGTTTTGGGGAGTTGATGGTAAGATGAATTGATGCAAACATTTAATAATATAATACAATGTTAGCTACGTAATAGTATGCATGTGGTTATATGTTATGAAAATGAAAAAAAACTTTACATACATATAAAAAAGAAGGTTGAAAGATGATACCAAATGTAGGAAAAATACAATTTCTATTCTTAGGCCACTATGATCTTTTTCCACTGGCCATTTTTTTCCCAGCTGCCACCACCAATTACTTTATTTCTATCCAGAATTCATGCATTTGAATCTCAAGATACTCACTCTCTCTCTCTCTCTCTCTCTCTCTCTCTCTCTCTCTCTCTCTCTCTCTCTCTCTCTCTCTCTCTCCCTCCCTCCCTCCCTCCCTCCCTCTCTCCCTCTCTCTCTCTCTCCTTTTTCAGATTAATTTAAACAAAACATAATTGAATGCACTGGTCTGTGACAGAATGAAAGCATTTACAATAGGATTGTTTACAGGTGAAGATAGTAGAATTAAAAAAAGAATAATGAAAAAAGATGATAAATTTAGAAAGAAATTTCTGGTTCAACTATTAATAATAAGACTTATAGGAGTTGTTAACGGAAACTCTTCCAAGTATAAAAGTAAATGAAATGTATCTGAACTTCCAAAACAGCAAGCAAAAATTTTGTGACTTGTCAAATAAAAACTTGAAATACTGAAAAACAAAAAATGAAAAATAAGAATCTATCCATTACATTTTCTAAGAACAAATTGATTTACAAAGCTAACAAAATTAGGAATCTTCTGAAAAATATATACATAAATTGGACGGTAATGAAGAATTCAAAATTATAAAATATTTTAAAAAATTAAATATTATTCAAGATTATAATGATTCTTGGAATGCCTTATTGCTTCAAATTAATGTAGGGAAGTCATATAGAATGTAAAATCTGATACGACTCTGAGTGTTTATAGTTACAAATGAAATGTTATTAGTTACTTTATTACATTTCAGTTCAGTATTCTCTTTTGCCTTTTAATTATATTTTGAGAGTTCAAAAGTCATAGAAAGAAACATGAATAATACCGTTACACTAACTTAGAAGCAATGGATATAAATGCCCATTTATTTCACTAATCAGGACTGTAAAATGTTTACAAGCATTTTAGCAAAGAGATTTGCAAAACTCACTCCTGAACATATTAATGAAGACAAGCAGGTTTCATTATAGGTCGACATAAAATAGGACAAATACAGAAATTCATTCATTCAATTTGTTGAAGTGAAAAATAAAAAAACTTCCATATTATATATTGACAAGAGTGATCTTACACACACCCCCCAAAAAAAAGTTTCTGTGATCTGTTTTTATTATTGAAGCATATTAATTTTGAAACTAACTCCAATCCATTCATAATTTATATTAAACTACAAAAGCTGGTTTGCATTAAATTGTACAGATTCTCTCTTATTTAACACAAGGGACTGGACTTGTCTTATTAGCAGCAACTGAGGATGGAAATGAAAAATTGCTACATAAAGAATTGATAATATTTGTGTTTGTGGATCCTGGACTTTTAAGTGATGCATAGAAGTCAGAGAAGAATGTTTCAATGACAGTTTGAATTAAACAATGTTGGCAAATAACCCTAATGCTAACTATAAGGGTAAAGGTAAAGGTTCCCCTCACACGTATGTGCTAGTTGTTCCCGACTTTAGGGGGCAGTGCTCATCTCCGTTTCAAAGCTGAAGAGCCAGCGCTGTCCAAAGATGTCTCCGTGGTCATGTGGCCAACATGACTAAATGCCAAAGGTGCACGGAACGGTGTTACTTTCCCATCAAAGGTGATCCCTATTTTTCTACTTGCATTTTTTACGTGCTTTTGAACTGCTAGGTTGGCAGAAGCTGGGACAAGTAATGGGAGCTCACTCCGTTATACAGCACTAAGGATTCGAACCACTGAACTGCTGACCTTTCTCATCAACAAGTTCAGTGCCTTAGCCACTGAGCAACTACATGCTAACTAAAGCTAACTTTAAAAATAAGACTTGATATTGCTGAATATAATTTTTAATTGTTTGGTACAATTTAATTGAGTATATGCAAGATAGTACAAACTCAAATACACCTCCAAGAATATAAAGGCTTCTCTGATCAGGTTTTTCTTCATTTAAGAAGCAACACACAATGTACTGCTCAGGGCTATTGTTTAGGAAAGGCTGTTTTACAATAACCAATTTTCATCTTGGTATCTAGATTGTTGCTAAAGATGACACCAATTTGATGTATCATAATGATTAAATCAATCACAAAGTTGTCTGATTATATTATGTAAGAATTTAAACTGTAAAAGTGGGAGTTAAAACATAGAAGATCAAACCAAAATATTATTAAAAGCACGCCCTTGCATATTTTGATTGCCATCCAAAATCCATTCTCCAAATTGATTTTGTTTTCTTAAATATATTCCATCAGGGCACTATTAATTGTGTTAGGGTGGAACTGTCTTTTCTGGTCCATCATGCAAAATATTTAAATCTAATATCTACAGAGAAAACCATCTGGATCAATGTTGTGAAATGTCTCAAAGTTGTGGATTATCTACAAATAGTGAGGGAATTCAAGAGGCAAAAAAAAAGGCTTCGAAGTAGGACAATATTACAAAAGAAATTGCCAATCTGAGCAAAAGCCTAAATGAAGCATTTAGTTCAGAAACTGAATAGTACGCCTGTTATTTATTCCTACAGGCCCCACATTTCTGGATAAACAACAAAGAATACTCTCTGAGTTACAGGCCTCTCTTTACAATCCTCAGAATGACAGATTTCAACATGAAAAATACTGGATGAAATTACGGAAATACAATGTATCTGGAGGGCATCAATTCAAGTAAGGTTAATCTATGACATTTATTCAACTGTAACCAGATTGTAGCTGGGATGATTAAAGAATGGCAGAAACTGCAGGAACTGACAATTTGCCTGCAGCATTCTCCTTTGCAAAATAATTCTAGGTGGAACTCTTTCCTCTTTTGCTGCAACTGCTGCTGCAGCTGCATAAATTTTGAATTGTTCATGCTCAAATATTAAAGCAATTTCAATTATAGATAAAAGCCTCATAAATATGTTCATTTTTAACATTATATTGATAAAATGATTGCCACAGAAAAGGTAAAGCTTATAAGGATGTTTCCCCATTTCCCCATGAGAAATCCGTTCTTCAAAACAACACAGTCTGGGTGCATTGCATTACACTTTAAGCATCCTGGCACAAAAATAGATAACAACAGATTTTCAATTTTTTTAAAAAAAATCATAGCAAAAGTGGATTGAACTGGCATGGCCTGTGCTTTGATATTAAATAACATGGAGAAGTCCTTCAAACCCATTAAGACACTAGCTGGTTCAGCCAAAAGGTCTACCGAGCTACTACCAGTGGTGGGTTTCAAAAGTTTTTAGAACCTCTTCTGTAGGTGTGGCCTGCTTTGTGGGAGTGGCTTGCTGGCCATGTGACTGGGTGGGAGTGGCTTGGCAGTCATGTGACTGAGTGGGCGTGGCCAACTTGTAAAATGTGGTGAAACTCACTTAACAACGCTCTTGCTTAGCAACCAAAATGTTGGCTCAGGAACTCTGGCATTGGAAGCACACAAGTTTTAAAGCTGTCAGGTTACAAGAGCCTTGCACCCCTAACCCTTTAGAAAAAAACCCCAGGGGTGTGCAAACTTGACAGCTTTAATTATTTTAAAAGATATAATTTTAGTTTGTTGCAATTTAAATTTTCTTTAGATTATGAGAGCAGCACAAGAATCCCAAAACCCAAATGTCACGTGTGCTGCAAGAAAGTAATTAGCTTAAGTGTACAACACCAAAGCCTTTTCATATACAGGTAGTCCTTGACTTACAACAGTTCATTTAGTGGCCGTTCGAAGTTACAACACTGAAAAAAGTGACTTGGGATCTTTTTTCGCACTTTCAACTGTTGCAGCATCTGCATGGTCAGGTGATTAAAACTGAGGTGTTTGGCAACTGACTCATATTTATGACGGTTGCAATGTCATGTGGGGTCATGTGATCAAATTTTTTGATCTTCCAACAAGCAAAGTCAATGGGGAAGCCAGTTTCACGTGTAACAATTGCAATGATTCACTTAAAAAAAAGTGGCAAGAAAGGTTGCAAAATGGGGCAAAGTTCATTTAACAACTGTCTCACCTAGCAACGGAAATGCTGGGCTCCATTGTGGTCGTAAGCCAAGGTTTACCTATATTGATACAAAAGTGTCTAGTGCTGTGATGGCGAACCTATGGCACACGTGCCAGAGGTTGCCCGCAGAGCCCTCTCTGTGGGCACTCGCACCGCCACCAGCCACCTGGTGTTCAGTTCATGCATGCTGCCAACCAGCTGGTCTTTACACACACTGGAGCACCGGAAACCCGTAGACCAGCATGCACACGCCAGCCATCTCGTGTTCAGGTTTCCAGCGCTCCGGCATGCACCGGCTAGCTGGTCTTTGGGTCAATGGTGCTCCAGCATGTACGTGTGCATGTGCATTTTGATTTGAGAGCTCGTGCCGAAACTGGTCTGGTGACACAAAAAGGTGATAAAGAGCATCATAGTATGCCATCAAACATAGGTTAATCAAATAAAACATTCTTACTGTGAAACAGAGTTGCAAAACAAAGCCATTTGTTAGCTGACAGAATTAATTATTAACCAGAACACCTATATTTGGTTTAGTTACCAGGTTGACATTTTTTTTTCCAAGATCAGTACCTAGAAAGTATTGTTGCAAGCCACAGAAATTTACTTGTAGTGCTACAAACACCCATAATCTTTTGCTGTAATGTATTACCTGAATTAGGGTCCTATGTTTGGCATTGCAACTAAATAATGGACTCCATTTTCCTGTGAGTTTTAGTAATCAAGTTCTACTTTCGGGGTTCTGTAGTACTTTTAAAGGAGGATCTATATCAGTGATGAATTTTATGTCACCCTGGATTTTAAATTTTTTCTTTGACCTGCAGTATTCAACAACTCCTAGCACATTTCTATCCTAGCTAAATAATTGCCTTGGCAAATTTGTCCCCCTTCTCCCCCACTTCACCCAACAGTTTACCTTGCAACATGGCAGAGGTGGTATAGTAATTAAAAGGAACATTCTTCACCAGGTACTGCTCGGAATCCAGGAAAGACAGCTTATCTCCGACAATCACAGACTTTCCCGTGCCTGCATTTCCCACCAGCATGACAGGCCTGTGTCTCTCCAAGAGATGATCCATGAAATAGCGCACCCGGATGGTTTCATTGGTATGAACCAGACATGCCTGAAAGGGATATGAGAGGCATTTACTAGGAGACTCAGAACATCCCAGCCACAGAAGTCGGGCAGGTCTGCTCAGTAAGTGGCATTGCATGACAATGTTTCATGAGCAATTATTCTTATACTCCTTTATACTTTAAATACCCCTTATACTTAAATAGCTTCAATCATATTCAAAATGTGGAATACAGGTAGTCCTCAACTTGCAACCACAGCTGATACTGGAATTTCTATTGCTAAGCAATGCAGCCATTAAACAAATAATCATGTGACCAGGTCCAATTTTACAACAATTTTTTCAGCAGTCATTAAGCCAATTGTGTGGCTGCTAGGTGAATCACATGGTTGTTAAATGAATCTGGCTTCCTCAGTTGACTTTGCTTTACAGAAGCTGTTTGGGAAGGTCACAAATCATGATCATATGATAACAAGACACTGCAACCATCATAAATGCAAGCTGGTCACATGATTGAATTTCAATCATGTGACCTAGCAGGTGGCGCAAAGGTCATAACTTCAAGGACCGATCATGGGTCACTTTTTTCAAGGCTATCATAACTTTGAGCTATTGTTAAACAAACAGTCATGAGTCAAGGACTACTTCGATATGTGTGGTGACTTCTTTGACATCTCTTTTATCATTTTGCAAAGATAGACCTAAGAATCAGGCTCTGAGTTCCAGTGATATGACATCACTAGATAGCAAGTTCAGAATTAAGGGAAAGAACATAGGTTGTTTATATCAATTTAGCAGTAGGCTTCTTCTACTTAGAATTCTTTTTGTTTGATTGGCTCATGAATAAACTGCTTTACATTTTTAATATTTTAATTTACCAATAATCTCATCCAAATTAAATTGTGCAAGATGTTTGTCTAACTCCAGAAAAAATATACAGTATCCCCTAAACCAGTGCTTCCCAAACTATTTCTTTCATTACCCAAAACTGCTTGTCAGAAAGTCTTTATTTAAATGTCCCTGTTGTGACTGAGTAATGGGTTTGTGTATCATTACCCAAAGAAATACCACTTTTATCCAATTCTGGATAATTTACCCAGGGGTTATAAGCACTTTGCTGTAGATCTTTTCTCACAATAACAACAGTGGAATTTTCAGCAAAATATTATGTAATGGCAGCATCTAACAGAATTTGTTTCCTGTTTTCTATTTCCAAAATTCACAGTGACCTTCCTGAAAATGATTGGAGATGGGATCCCTGCAGTTCCATTCTTATATCATCAAGACAACAAATGGAAATCCAAATAACTAACTATAGAGTAGAATCAGACTAATAATGCCTGTAAAGACTTTTGAGCTAAAACTGGCCAAATTACAAAACCTCTCCCTCGTTGTCAAGAAGGCCAAAATTGCAAAAAAGAAAAAGAAAGAAAGCCTCAGAATGGCCTGATTTGCTTTTTTTTTTTTTTGCCTCCCTAAATCATGCCAGCATCATTCTTCTCCTGTCACCAGCTTGAGACTCAGCATTAACTTGTAGCAACTGCAGAGCCTCAAGCAGAAAAAACAACAGTTCAAGATATCTCTGCTACGGAGATAAACAGATGCTGCTGCATGGAGCATGGATGATGTATACACCCTCCTCGCCCAGTGTTTTCTGTAGCTTAAGAAACTAGTATGTAAAAAAGGCAGCAGGCTTTTGTGCTATAATTATAAATTTAAATAAATATGTTATAAATATAAATAAATTATAAATTTGATTACTACTACTAATAATAATAATAATAATGTTGCATGGAAGGAGGTTAAAACCATCCTGATGATCCCTAGTGAACAATTCAACCTTGAAAAGACCAAATCTAATGGAAACACATGCAAATGAAGTCAAATTTGGCAAGAAAACAGCAATTGCTTCATTATTATCATTATATTTATTTGTGCATTACACAGTACCAAAACGTGGATGCCAAAAATGAATATGAGCAGAGGAGGAAAAGGAAGAGAGGAGGATTGATTTAAAAACTGGACTATAGTAGGTTTTCTTTTAAATATAATTCCTAGAAAAAAGGCCATACATACAGTATTCCTTGCACTAATGACGATAATGATGGAGCAATTGCTGTTTTCATGCCAAATTTGGCCCCTATTGCATGTGTTCCCACTGAATTAAATAGAACCTGTGATAACAATCACATTTTAATACAATTAGACAAAAAAAGTACATACATAAAAATTAATAAAATCACATCACACTAAGTTCAAGAACAACAAGTTGTTCTTTCAGGAAGACACTCACACTCTCTCTCATGACACAATTCAGATCTCTAAGTTCTCACCAAATGATTTCCGAATCAGTTTATAATAAATAAACTGATAAATCCTAACAGCTTATCAGTATGTTTGAAAAATAGACAACTATGCTTCTCAGTGTAAAGACTGGCTTCAAAAATAATGTGTAAATAAAATAATTAATTTGGAGACTGATGTCTCACACATTCTCTTCCAACTATGTTTGTGCCTTTAACATTCTCTGTCTCATATAACCGCATAAATGAATTACTCACCTGTAATGGTATTTCTCGGTCAAATTCAAATTTGGGGATCAGCTTGGACCAAGGTTCAATTTTTTTTGTTTCCGAATCAATATAAAAGTCAAAAACTGTTCCTTGGGAAGGAAACTTGATGGTCTTGAATTCAGTCACCCACCATTTACTGAATTCAACTCTATAGTCTACAAGCTTCCAAAAAAATAGAGAAAATGAGTTTTAATGAATATACATTTTTTTGCTATATTATTGTAATAAATACTGAAAGGCAATCCAGTGAATTATTATCTGAGAGTCAAATCCTACTTACAATTTGCTTGAGAAGTATTGGATATTTACTTATTATTCTAAGTTTGGGGACAGATCTTTGTAGGATCCCTTTGAGCTCTGATTTTTCTGACCTCTATGTGGATACCCTAAAACAGGTGGCTTTTAAAATCAGCCAAAAAAATAATACATAATGGAAGACATTCTGGGGACATAGGTGGGAAATAGAAAGACCCAAGATGGCAATGGAAATGGGTGAAGATAACTTTCTTTCCTGATTGGATGATGAATAAGATAAAGATATAGCAGGAAAAGAGAGCAAAGTGAGAGTGGCTTGGGCTGCAAAAGCAACTGATAGTTGTTTCCTGCAGAAAGTTTGAAATCCTCTCCATCAGCAACAGGGACTAGTTCCATGGACCGATTCCATGGAGAAATGTTCTTCCAAGGACCGGAGGGAGTAGTTTCGCATGCTGCCTACATCCTGCAGTTGGGGCTTTGCTTGTTTGTTACTGGTATGCCATGGACTGATGTAGGTAAATGGACCAGAGGTTGGGGGCCCTTGCTCTAGATATCAGGCAGAGGACAAGATTCTATTGGAACGTTAATGCTACCAGTTCCTTATTGTATAAAACAATAAACATGATGATTCCCTTAAGTCTTGCTTTAAATACTGATGATGACTACCTGGACACAGCCATGCAGTTTTCTGGACAACAAAGTATAAGTGGTTTGCCACTAACTTCTTAGGATTTTTTTTTCTTTGACTTCTCAGTCTAGACTACAGTCCTGATGAATCTCCTAAACAAGTACTTATCCTTAGCTTATTTTTTTTTTAAGATTAGCCAAGACTGCATTGGTCTCTTCATTGCTATGACCTGCATCATATACTCAATCCAATAATATACATATTGTGCTATAAATTCCACATCCTTCTTCCCAGAAAAAGTTATTTCTGCCTAAATTTAACTAATAACACTTGTCATAATGCTGAAACAGGACACATACAGGTAAACTTCTGTATTTCTCCCCCGTATTTTATCTTGGCAATTTTATAATTCCTAAATAAGCAGCTTACATGATAGAAGACATCTCATTCAAAACTGCAGATTTAACTGCACATGTATAGAGTTACCTTGTGGTACGATGGGTGGGTGAGTGGGTGGATGGATAGATGGATAGACAGACAGACAGACAGACAGACAAGCAGGTAGGTAAGGCAGGCAGGCAGGCAGGGCAATTT
>NC_045542.1:67697271-67819771 GCF_009769535.1 Thamnophis elegans
CTTTCTGACAACCCCTCAAATACTGTAATACTGCTATCATGTCTCTAGACTGCCTTCTTTTCTCATATTCTGTTTATAGGATAGAATGCAGAATAGGAAGGCTATAAGTTTAATTCAGTTTGGTTTTTAATGTTCTTATTTCTGCAAAATATCACGTCCAAGTTTGTTTTTGCCCTTTGATAATTTGTATTTGTATAAGTATTTGTATCTTATCCAAAACAAGTGATAGTAGGACCCTCACCCTCACAAAATCTCTTCCTCCATCTCACACATCTATGGAACCAGATTGCTTTTTCTGTGTTTGCATGTTTTAAAGTGAAAATACAAATTACGTGTAGTCATGACTGATTTTGCTAGAACAATGTTTTCTGGAACATTATCTCAGAAAACAAGTACATTAGTGAGTGGGGATGGAAAGTGCAGACAATTGGTATGTGAAACAAATGTACATAGACACCCTACTTCACAGTATTCAGAATCATCTTTTGTAGAGATAAATCTTTTCTATATTTTTAGAACTGCTATATGCAAATGGAACTAATAGCCAATGCAGCAGTTTGTGTGCGTTTTTTAAACATGTAACTTATACTTCTAGGTGGCATTGAGAATGCTGATGCAAAAGGAAAGAAAATCTAGGTAAGTAATTAGTATGAATGATGCACATTTGTTTTCAGGGAGACTCACCTGACTAATTCTGAGAACACCATTCATCTATATTAAGCAGTTACCTGAATTGCTCTTCACTGATGTTCTATTGCTGGGAGTAGTTTTTGTAGACTGTTTTGGTATCAAGTGCTATTTTCTTTCCCAAATGAAAATACAATCCTTTTTCAGTCCCTGGGAAAATGGAAAGAGTAAAATATATTAAGCTGTTCATCTTATTATATTAACATATATCAGGTGATTATTTGTAGGGGGAATAGCTGTCAGACCTCAACCAGCAATTAAGAAATGTAATAGCTTTCTTATTTTTCCTCTCTCTTTATTTCTTTTATTTCTTCAATCTCCCTTTTGGTACAGT
The DNA here is from genome assembly GCF_009769535.1 of Thamnophis elegans. Classification (NCBI taxonomy): domain Eukaryota; kingdom Metazoa; phylum Chordata; class Lepidosauria; order Squamata; family Natricidae; genus Thamnophis; species Thamnophis elegans. The sequence goes on from NC_045542.1 coordinate 67,698,293, forward strand.
GGGGAAGAAGGAACACCTGAAGCTCTATGCTGAGAATGAAACTTGTTTTCATCATTATTTTTTGTTAAGCAATGACTGTGGTTTCAAGTGCGTGTAATTTGTTCTACTGTAATAGATTCTCACCAACGCCTAATGCTGAACACCTCCACACTCATTACCATAGGTATTTTTATGAAGTAACAGTAGTAAAATATTTATAATGTTCTCTATGGAGATATTCAGTACGTAGGTCTGCAGATGACATTTCAGTACTGTAACAAGCACGAACTGTTGGATAGTCTGTGAGGATTGTCAGATCTTTGTTTCTGCTTTTGGTGTCTGTGCATCACACTTCTGTTTCTAAACAAAAACAATGTTTAAAAAGAGTGATTTGCTTTGTAGCAGCATGCCCATTTATCTATTGTATTAAGGAGGCATAGACTGTTGCTAGACTCCAAGAGGGGTAGTTGTGTGGGCACCACATTGATATGCATGCTCATCCCATTGAAATCCTTGAGATGCCCTTCAATAGTTTTAAATTCACAGTCCAAACAATCATTGGGACAAGATTTGCACGAGCGCAGTAAGAGTACCTACTGATAGACAGCTCCTACTGCTAGCATGTAATTTGTCTTTTTCAAGAGGTTTCATTTTTGTAGGAAGAAAAAAGGAGGCAGAAGAAGGAATAGGAAAACACAGAGGATACAATAAAAGATGTCTCCTGAGGAAATTCTTTTCACAAAGAAGTCCTCATCTGGAATTCCAATGCCAAAACTTTGGAGATTTTGGATTAGGTAAAGATAAAGGTTCCCCTCACACATATGTGCTAGTCGTTCCTGACTCTAGGGGGCGGTGCTCATCCCCATTTCAAAGCCAAAGAGCCAGTGCTGTCTGAAGACGTCTCAAGTGGCTTGCATGACTAAATGCCAAAGGTGCACGCAATGCTGTTACCTTCCCATTAAAGGTGGTTCCGATTTTTCTACTTGCACTTTTACATGCTTTCGAACTGCTAGGTTGGCAGAAGCTGGGACAAATAATGGGAACTCACTCAGTTGGCACTAGAGATTCGACCTGTCAACCTGCCAACCTTTCTGATCGACAAGCTCAGCATCTTAGCCACTGAGCCACCACGTCCCTTTTTTGTTTTTGATTAATGAATGACTAATACTGATTTTTTTTCCAAGCTTTGGGGACTGTCCCTGTGGCAGGTGACTTGTGGACTCTGGGTGGCATACAAAATTGAAAAAAAAAAAAAAGCTAAAACAGTAAAACGTACAGCCACAAATAATCTGATAAATAACAAGATAAACAAAACAAAATAAAACAGGGACCTTAAGCAAAACATAAAGGTCAAACCTATGCCTGAGACCACAGTCAGGTTTTCAAAGCTTTCAGGATCCCCGGGAGAGAGACGGTGCTATCTTTATCTCGGGGCAGGGAGGCGGGGGAGAGATGTTGTTGAAAATGATAGGGGCTGCAAAAGAAAAGATGATTCTATAATTTCTTATGCAACACCAGAAGGGTTCAAAAGAATTGTGACCCTGCAAAATCTTAAACATTTCCAAACATCTTCGGTAGACTTTCTTGAACTTATTCTTGTGAATTTGTTTGCTTTCTACTTACAAGCCTTTTGGTATTTGTGGTGCTTAGGTTGAGATTTGACAAATGTTATAAAAATGCAATACACGGATACAATGATCGTCACCAGGGATTGGGAATAGTCCTCCTTCCTGAGTCTCAGCTTTGCTGAGATTAGATAAACTTTGAATCATATATTCATGACAGTCTTCCATTCGCCTGACTTTAGTTTCTGAGAGAACAGATGTTTTTACTTTCAGCTCAGCACTACGTTTTGGACAGTGGGTGCACATCCATTTCTCATTCTGTGGAACTGATCTTTTTCTTTGCACTAATTATTTCTTCAGTTCAATCTAGTTTTGGGTTTTAGAACCATTCTGGGATCTGTAAATTAAATGAGGGCCCTTTGGACTATGGGCGTTGAATGTGATCTTATGCTATACAGAAATTAAAAAAAAGACTGGCAACATTTATTTTGAGAGGCAGCAATATTTAACACTTGACCCAGCAATTGAAAATACATTGATTTGATTATTTCATCAATGTAACAACTTATTATCCAGTAACTGACTTGGAAGGTACCTTGGAGGTCATCTAGTCCAACCTCCTGCTCATGCAGGAGACCTATACTAGGAATTCGAACTGCCGAACTCCCAACCTTTCTGATCGACAAGCTCAGTGTCTTAGCCACTGAGCCACCTAGTCAGCCAATGAACATTTGAATATTAAAGTGAATATCATAAATTAAGAGCAACTCAATAATTTATGAAAAAAACATGTTGGATTATCCATGGACAATCTAGTCCAGCATCCTAAATATATCCCTCTGAAATTCCCCAGAGAAGAACAGGAAGGCTGAAGTTGATAGCAGTAGGAATTTCATAGTGTGATTCCCCCACTCCAGGATATTTTTAGTTACATAAACCACTGGGAAGCACCATATGACCAGTTTTGTGATAGCTTTCCTTCCTGCATATACTACTTGTTTAAAAACTCCAGATAGAGGGTTTTAATCCCATAGAATAACATCTGGTTACCTAGATGTCTGATGGGTTTCAATAGGACAAAACTGGTCACAAGTCAATGTACCTGAAAATACCACAGAAGATATGCACTGGTTAAAAAATAGCCCTGTCCCTTTCAAGATGAGAGAGAAATAATTAAAAACTTTATGTACATAATTTAACACCTGTAGCTCAGTTTAAGGAAAGAGTTAAAGGATTTAAAGTAGGGTGGACTGAATATATCATTCGGATAGAGTTCAAGAGCAGAAGACAAGTTGATTAAGGCTAGATTCCACAATCCAACAGATTCTGTCTCTTTAATAAGCAGAACTACTGCAGCATTTGCTCTGGCTTCTTTACTATGGCAGTGTTTTACTAAAAAGTTTATAGGGAAGGAAATGCAGTCCTCTAACAAGGTTTTTCTGAGAGTTCATTTCTTATTCCCCCCCACACGTTTTAATCAACAGGAAAATGAAGTATGCACTGTTTTAGCATGAAGGAATGGAAACTTGTTATTAAAAATAATAACAATAGCACCGGGACCTAAATACGAAATGTCAAATTTAATACTGTAATTGCAGTGAACTAGCTAAGGAAGCACATTTTCCATATTCATTAAAAGTACATAATATTAATTTTTGAGACTGCTTCTACCTGGCACTTTCTTGATATGCCCTCTAGACTACCATCATCTCTAAGAAATGCTGATAGTATGTACCCAGCAAATACCAACAGCCACACCAGTATTATCATGTTGATGAACTTAATATGAATGATGGCTGACTCAGTCCCCACCTTAGACTCTCCTCTTTCCAAACCACAGAATTTCAACGCAACAGCACATTTCATTCCATGGGCTTGATACAGGCCAACCTGAATATTTTGTCGTATCACATCATTTGAATTAAACACAAACACAATCCAGGACAGGCTTGAACCACAGGACATTTCAGTTCAAAAAATATGAAATTAACCAATTAATATAGTTAAGCATTCAGAGAAGCAACAAAGGTCTCACATTCTGAATTAAAGAAATCTCTTTTACAGTTAGGCAGAGTAATTGTTGATCTTATGATAGCTGAATGTTGTTGAGGGAACACAGAACGGTGCACAAGTAGCTCATCCCAGGAATATACTTATCTGCTGAGCTGGGTTTCTTTTTAAGATCGAAATGAAAGCAAGTAAAATGCATTAAATGCTATAAGTTTGCTTGCTGTACAGCATATTTCCATTTCAGCACAAGAGTTCATAGGCAACATTTTTTCAGATCATTTTTTTTAATTTAAAAGATATTACTCTATCCTTTGCCTCATAACACTGTCATTGAAAGTTTATTTGATTACTTTGCTTTTATTATAAGCGACTCCTTCTGTTCTTTATGCCTGTAATAATATTCTTTACGTCCAGCGTAGAAGCCCATGCAATTCCTGTGGGTTTATTTCTGAGAAATTACGTAATTTGCTTGAACCAAAGGCATAGCTGTGCTTAGGGTCTGTTGATATTGTTTGGGTGGTAACAGTTCAATTGGCTGTGGAAATGTTTTAAACACTGATTTTGCAAAAAACAGGGGTGATAAACTCAAGGCCTGGGGGCCGGATCTGGCACGTGGGGTGCTTAGATCTTGCCTGCAGGGACGTCCTGTAAACACTTAAGGACCGGCCCATGGTACATCTGACAGTGAAAACGGAGTTCGGGAGGGCTGGATGCAACTCTCCTGAGCTCCTTTTTCACTGGCAGAGGGTTGCAGGAGGCTGTCGCAGCCGAAAATGGAGCTTAGGACAACAAACAAACAAACAAACAAACAGACAAACAAACAAACAATTTTCACTGGCAGAGCACTCCGGCCACCACAGACGCCCCAAACGCAAGTGATGTTGAGCTGGCCATGTCCACCCTGGCCACACCCACCCCAGCCCTCCAAGGTCAAACACAACCCTGAAGTGGCCCTCAATGAAATTGACACTCCTGCTCTAGCAGTATTATGATTGTTAGGATTTTAAGACATGGACATTATAAAACCTGATAGGAAGCTTGGGTTCTCCTGCTTGAGCAGGTACCTCCAAGGTTCCTTCCAGCTCTATTCTATTCTATTCTATTCTATTCTATTCTATTCTATTCTATATAGAATAGGGTCCACAATAGTATCCAGCAGGGATAGCAACAGAAAAGGAGCAAAAAAGTCAAGATTGTAAGCATGACCATGCAATCAAAGTCACTGCCCTTGAGAAAGTGTATTGCAGCCATTTCAAATATAAAAAAGGGCTGGGCTTTGATCACACAGCCATCTTGATTAGTTTGATCCACCCAAAACAGCCTTATGTACCAAGCAGGCAATGGATCATGCTTTTAAAATGCTCCTATTGCCTTGGAAGATACTGGCACCAAGCTAGTAGATAATCATGGCTGTACTACTTCTGACGCCTTAGTTTTAAGACTCATAAACATCAATAGCTATCAGCAGAACAAATAAAAAATTGTCTCAGGCCTCGATGGAGAACCAATTTGCTTCTTGCATTCTGGCCATTCAGTCTTAGAAATCTGATCTGAGAAAAATGTTAAATCTTTCAATCTTCAGAATACTAAGCACAAAATATACTTTTTGGCTGGCTAATTTGTCACACATTAAGCCATTAATATTGTTTCTCCATAGTGTGCTGTGTAAACCAGTGTCTGAGGATTTGAAAATCATGGTTTGTGACTCAGCACTACGAATGTAAACTCTGCCATCTGTGCCAATTATTGTCAGCTCCTGAATTTGTACCATATTAAGGGATCTCAATACTTTGCTATTTCCAATTCTTCAGTCTATCACTGGCCAGTCTGCAGGTGACTTGCAATAATTTTCATTTCTATTCACTTGAAAGCTAAGAAAGCCAGCAATGAATCGACCAGTCTGTCCTACGATATCATCTGACCAATGAAAGAGTACAAGAAAAGAAGTCATTGTCAAAGCTTTGCATCAAGGTATTGTTAGTCATGAGGCAACACAAATCTCCTTCCCCAATCTGTGCAAAAACAAAACAAATTATTAGAATGCCTTGTATCCACACTTCAAGAACATACAGTGTATGCTTGTCTCTTCGCAAAATGATTGTAATTGTTGTTATAAAGATGGAGCTGCAAAGTTAACTCATCTAAGTCAAAGTTAAATGACTTCAATGATGGAATAGAAGGTGAACTCATCAAATTGCCAGATGACACTAAGCTGGCAGCAATAGCCAACATCCCAGAAGACAAGCACAGGATGCAAAAAGATCTCGACAGACTTGAACAATGGGTCCTATCCAACAAAATGAAATTTAATGTGGAGAAAAGCAAGGTTTTACAATGGGGCAGGAAACAAAAACCACAGGTACAAGTACAGATTAGGCGAAACCAGGCTCAAAAATAAGTAACTGTGAGAGGGACCTTGGACTCCTGATGGATGATCACTTAAACATGATTCAACAGTGTGCAGTAGCAGCCAAAAAAGCTAAAACAATCCTTGGTTGTATAAACAGAAGCATAGAATCAAAATCACATAAAGTATTAGTAACAGAGGTGGGTTGCTGCTGGTTCACCCTGGATGGGGAAAACTGGTAGTGGTGGTGTCAGGAGGCTCCACTCACACACCCAGATGCTTCTGTGCATGCGCAGTAGCATTGCATGATTGCATGCGTGCATGAGTGAACTGGTAATAAAATAAATTGCAACCCACCACACATTAGTATTGCTTTATAAAGCCTTCATAGGACCACACCTGGAATACTGCATCCAATTTTGGTCACCACATTACAAAAAAAAAATGTTGAGACTTTGGAAAAAGTGCAGAGATGAGCAACTAAGAGGATTAAAGGCTGGGAGACTAAAACATATGAAGAATGGTTGCAGGATCTGGGTTTGGCTAGTCTACAGAAAAGAAGGACCAGGGAAGACATGATAGCTGTATTCCAGTATTTGAGAGATGGCCAAAAAGAGGAGGGGGTTGACTTATTTTCCAAAGCAGCAGAGGTCAAGACAAGAAACAATGGATTGAAAGTAACCAAGGAGAGATGCAACCTGGAATTAAGGAGAAACTGCCTAACAATGAGGACAATTAACCAGTGGAATAGCTTGCTTTCAGAAGTTGTGGGTGCTTCATCACTGGAGGTTTTTAAGAAGAGACTGGACAGTCATTTGTCTGAAATGTTTTAGGATTTGCTGCTTGAGCAGCAGGCTGGACTAGAAGACCTCCAAGGTCCCTTCCAGCTCGATTCTGATTCTAAAAAAGTGACTGATCCTCTAATGAATTGAAAAGCTAATGACGAGATTGAAAGGATTGCATCTTGGAAAAACTGGTAACCAAAACTTCCTCAAATAACTGTCACCATGGTTGTAGGTTGCTACATTTCTGGAATGGAGAATGGGAAAAGATATTCTAGAGATGCAGGAGCTTCAAGGCATTGAAAGTTGCCGATGTGAATGAGGGACGGTCCCTGGAAAAGCAAAAAACAAAAATCCCCCCTCCCAAAAAAAAGAAAAGAGAAAGAATGGCTACAGCCTCTTTCACCCCCAACCCTCTCTGATGGTCACAAAGCCCTCTGAAGTGAAGGCAAAAGAACACATTTCTGATTTCACTCCTGTTCCCTTCTTTTCAGCTCCTGTGCACCTGCAACTCTCTGTTAAAGCAAGAACGATCTTGGCTGCACATTAAAGTAGAATCAGCAGGTCAGGGTGGCCTGCAGCTGCCTGGCTGTAGGAAAAATATGTGAGCAGCTGCTGTAAGGAGGAGGTCAACCCATCTTTCCTCTTTAATCACCTGCAAGCCAAATGCTACCGCAGTGAAAGGTACAGGATGATCCCAGACTTTCAGTCAATGGGAAAACAGGCTGTCCACAAGCTTTCCCCAAACTTCAACACTGCAACTGAAAATTTGACTCATTTTCCTGTTGGAATTAAACTGCATCATGATAGCATGAGGAAACAGAGATGTGGATTTGAGTTTGGAGTGCGCTAGTTGAAGGAGTAGAACATCTACAGCAGCTTTAGAATTTCTTTATGGATCCCATTTCTCTATGGATCCCATTTCCAACGATATAATCAGAGTCCTTAACAATAGACCAGGATTTCTCTGGCTGTCCTGAAATCCTGAACTCACTGGGATCACATAACTCTATCAGTACATATTGCGATTAGCTTGTTTCAGTCTCATGTGGTGGTAGTGGTATGTGAAGACATTGTTCTCTGGAGAAGCTTGTAATGCTGAAAACAATGGAAGGAAGGAGAAGAAGAGGACCAGCAGCAAGATGGATACAAACTATAATGGTAGTGGGTATGCTGTTGGAGGACCTGAAAGGACCAGTTGTCATGGAGAAAGTCTATGTGGTCACTAGGAGCCAAAATGACTTAATGGCACATAATCAACCAACCAACCAACCAACTTATAGCCAGGGGCTGGAGGACCAAAATAGTAATAGCTATAGCATTTAGATACATACTGCTTCATAGTTCTTTACAGCCCTCTCTAAGCAGTTTACAGAATCAGCATATTGACTCCAATGATCTGGGTCCTCATTTTACCCACCCCAGAAGGATGGAAGGCTGAGTCAACCTTGAGCCTGTCAGAATCGAACTGCTGGCAGTGGGCAGAGTCAGCCTGCCATGCTGCCTTCTAACCACTGTGCCACCCCAGATCTTGTTTACCTTGCTTTTTAAATTTGAATTGTGAGGTACTTTGGAGAAATGCGAGAAGAAAATGTGAAAAAGCTTAAAAGCTCCAATTTCAAGTATTAATACCTGCCCACCTGCACACAGACACCCCCCCACATCAAGTCTATTGTTCCTATGGAGGGAGCTGAAGATTTATGAGCCAGGGTGAAGAGTTAATGTGGCTATTAATAATGATGAAAAAGCTACTAAAGGGGGTTGTGAAACATAGAGCAGAAAATCATAAAAACAGAGGCCAGAAAGGCTCCAATTGCACCAACCAGCATTATCTCTCCATAAGTCAGTCTGCCTGTTGTTTCCCTCTGGCTTCATATATTTGCAAGCGAGGATGGGTAAAATTTTGTGCTACATGCACAAATATTTTCCTAGAACTGTGCACATTTCAAGCATAGAAATTCAAAAGGTGCCTCTCTCCATCCGGTTTAGTACTTTCTACATGGTTTGATGATATCTCCCCAATGTCTTAGGGAAGAGCCAAGGAGTTGGAATTGATCAATTTTATAGCATTGCAGATCCCTCCTCATTCCCACCTTGAAAGATTAGAAATGGCTTGGAAACAAAACTGCATCTTGAGGGCTGAGTTTACAAATCAGTCTGATTTATAGTGTAGAATGTGATGTTGTTCCCCATTGAACATAAACATGTGCCGCAGTGTAAGTTTATTTCATTCAGTAGCCTCCAGAGGTTTGGACTACAATGCTACCCATGATGATCTTAAGGCAAAAGAAAGCTTGTGGGTGAGGCATGAAGAGTTCTTGCTTTCTCCAGGGTTTACTTCTATACCTGCTTATTTTACTTCTTGCTTGGCTCTAAGATTAGAAATGATCTTTGACAGGTGAATAATGAGCAGGGCTTGAGAGATTTAGTCAATAGGCTCTGCAGCTCTGTGTTGTATTAACTTTTTCCTATGGAAATACCTGTTATGAATTTTCCACATGCAGCTTGGCCCTCAGAGTGAATGTCTGCTGCTAGAGATACAAGTATAGTGCACCAAAGCCTAAGGAATGCAAACTTGTTCCGTTTGATCGCCCATCTTCTGCATTCTCCTTTTCCAGACCGCGAACCCAAAGACAATGTATATTCTGCAGGCTGCCTGGCATAATTATACCCTCTTCTTGAAACAATAAACATTGCTTTGGCCTTTGCTAATGCAAAAAGCAACATCAATACGCACGGCTGATTTGACTTGTTAATATTCCTCCTGCTTGCATAAACTTGTACAGGTCGCACAGCAGCCCACATTAAAAGCACGATAGCACAGAGAAACAGGGTGTATTATGGCTCGGAACAGCTTCCACAACCGATCCCTGCTGCCTGTACCAGTTTGAAAGGGTCAGAAGCTGCAGCCATGGGGGTATCTTTGTGGGTGGGCAAACACCCTGCTGCAATTTAAGTAACTAGAAACAATTGCTACTTATTCCTGGTAGGTGACTGGCAAATTACTACTCAGTACTTTGCATAGAGGAAAATAGTCCATTTTAAAAAAAATTCTGCAGCTTTCTTGCTAGTAATCAAACATGGTTTCTTGGTGCTTGCCAGTGGTGGGATTCAAATAATTTAACAACCGGTTCTCTGCCCTAATGACCATCTGGGTAGGTGGGGTTCAGTGGTCATGTGACTGGGTGGGCGTGGCCAACACAAGGTCACTCAGGTCGATGGACGCTTCACCTTAGCTGTTACAATGTAATAAGGGTTAACTGGAGAGGCAGTTTCTGTAAGCAGGTCAATAAAGATTAGGCTAGAAACAACACTAGAATGTTTCCTTCCTGCCTTCCTTACAGGATTAGCCCTGTAAAGTGGAAAAAAACAAAAGGAGATTTCTTCCAACAATCGGTTCTGTGAACTACTTAGAAAGTTACCAACCGGTTCTCCCAAATAGGTGCGAACTGGCTGAATCCCACCACTGGTGCTTGCATAGTCACAGAAGATGGGAACAAAGTGGCACAGGAGGATGGGAAGTAAGGAAGCCATTTCAGGATATATGTTGTAGGATAAGATATCACATATATAAAGTACTGAAGTAAAGAATAGATCTAAGGAGAGATTTCTATGAAAGGAAGAACAAATAAACTATCGAAAATGAATTAAAGTCATGAGCTTTTTTCTATTGCAACCTTTTGGCATGATTTTTTCTTTTATTGCATGCTTTTTGAGAATCTCAGGACCACTTTTGCTGTATCGTCTGATGCAATGATAAAAGGAATAGATCTCTAAATGGTATGCTTATGATGGTACCTTTGTGCTTGACAATTCTTAACTGGTCAGAATTCAGAAAATTATGTTTCACTGGACACTTGGATGGAATACTGATTTTGAAACATTAGACTGCATTTTTTTCAATTCTCTATGGATAGCTGTGGAACATTAAGTCAGAAACTTCACACAAAAAGAACAGAAAAAGGGGGACAGTGGGGAGAAAATACACACGAGTGGCACTGTGTAAAACAGAATCACCCATTGTTATATTTTTTTAGAGAGTAGGGAGTTTGGATGGCTACCACATATATTGATCAAAATATTCCGATAGAAGTTCTGATTTTTTTCCTATACTATTTGTTGATTAGTCAAAAATAAAATATATGTTGAGGAGAGAAAGATTACCTATCTTCTATATAAATGGTAAATTATTCTTGATGCACAAATATATGTCTGTGTGTGTCTGTGTGTGTGTGTGTGTGTGTGTGTCTGTGTGTAGCATATTTTCCTGCTTTAGGGTAGCCATGGCATCCCTTTATATTTGCTTATCCAACAACAGACACATTTGTTAAGGAATTCAACATTGACTCCATTTCCTTTCTTTTCCTAAGCTTTGGGCACCAATTATATATTTATTTGATTAAACTTATAATCTCCCCGTTGCTTTAAATGAATAGCACACTGAAAAATTGGTTAAAATGTGCCCTTGAGAAAATGAAGAAGTTTCATTATATTATAGGTTCCAGACAATTGGAACTGTGTAGAATTAGTTTTTATTGCAAATCAGCTTCTCCACAGTTAGGACTTTGAGAGAAAATGTTAAGTATGAATGAAAATAGGAGCAAGCTTCTGCAGTGACCCCACCATTCCAATTATGAGGCTCATCTCCATTCTTGTTCATCAGGCTGTCTATTATAACTAATTGCCTGAGTTCTGGAGGGTCAATATTACTTTGTTGCTTAGGTCCTTTGAAGAGAATTTCATGAGATGGTGAAGGAGGCTGCATTTGGCTCACCTTTCTATGAAATATCCATGTAACTGCCTTTCCCCTTATATACTGCAATGGGTGCAAACCTCCAAGTCTAACCTGAGACATAAATGGGTACCAAAGGATAAAGCATTCCCTCAATTCCAAACATTAATATAGATTAGAACCTTCATAATAGCTTCTTTTTTTTTTAGGACACAAGAATTTGCATGCAATGTAAAGGAAAAATGAGGGATGTTCCTAGAATGGAATGCTTTTAATCCAGAGTTCCTTGAGATGCACCTGAAACTTAGTTGCCACCTATCAGAGGTCGTCTTAAATATTCCTGCTTGTAATGAAGAAGACCTTATTCTGGAGTAATCCATAATTTAGGAGGAAATCTGTTTTTCCACCAGACGTTTGATCATTGATTTTATAACTCCTGACTTACATTTTCTAGAACAGGTCAATAAATCAATTGGGAGGGGGACTTCATTGCAATCCAAGGAAGTTGATCAAAAGGGTTTGCTCTGAAAGAAACCCAAGGTTATAGGATTTCCAGAAGTATTGCATAACACATTAAGTCTACCATGGGACTCTAGAGATTGACTGGTTTGCTCATCAGTCAGAATTATTTTCTATCTCATATTATTTGCATTACAGGTAGTCCTCAGGTTACAACCATTTGTTCAGTGACTTCTCAAAGTTGTGATGGCATTGAACAAAAGAAAATTATGACAGGGCCTCCTAGTTTTGGCTATCACTGTGGTGGCACAGTGGTTAGAATGCAGTACTGCAGGCTACTTCTGCTGACTGCTGGCTGACTGCAATTTTGCAGTTCAAATCTCAGCAGTCTCAAGGTTGACTCAGCCTTCCATCCTTCCAAGGTGGGTAAAACGAGGGCCCAGATTGTTGGGGTCTAAGTCTAAGTACTATTGCTATCACAGTATCCCCATGGTCATATGATTGCAAGACAGGGGCTTGGTGTCTGGCTTTGTGTTGTGACTTTGTCACAACAAGCCACAGTCATATGATTGCAGTTTAAGATGTTCCCTGATAATTTCTCACACGTAAAGATAACAGAGAAGCCAGTTGGATGCCAGAAGTTTCAATCACACGACATCCTCGCTTAGTGATCTTTACTGTTGTTTGTTAATTATGGTAACCAGGATTGCTGAAATTGCCATTGCTGAGCAGCGCAATCACATCATCAGCATTCCAAATATCATCCAAAATTAAATCAGAGTCCAAGGCAAAGTACTCCTCAAAGTTCCAATTTATTAAGAGATCCATGTTGGCACTTCTGTGAAAGCCTGAATCTGAAAGCTTCTCAGGTTTTCCCACCCAGTTGAAAGTTCATGACCTTGCCCCACACCCACAAGTCACATCACATGGTCCAATCTTCCATTGCCACGCTGGCAGTTCCACCCATCCAGTTCCGGTCAGGCTCAGAGGTGTAGAGAACAAAAGATGACCTTGGTTTCTAGAAAGTAATTTTATTTTGACAACAATACATTCTACTCCTTACTATTCCCCCTCCCAATTCCCTATTAATGAAACAGCATAATAGAAAAGAATATTAGTGTGACAGGCCAAAGATCATAAAAGGAACTGGCTGCAGGCCTGACACACATCACACTTTATGACTGCATCCCTAACAATGGAAATTCTGACCCTCCTTCTGACCCTACCACCATGATCCAAAGACTACCTATGTATACTTTCTTATTAAGCCATGTCTTTGGAGAAGAATGTCTGAGAAGATGAGTACCAACCTGAGTATTGCCAATACTTCTAGATTGTCCACCCAGATTTTTAAAAATCTAAATCCATTCTGTTTTACAGAAAATGCTGTGTAAATAGCAGATTTGGGGTCTGGATGATGACAGCTGAATGAAAACTTGAGTAATGCAAGACAACCAAAGCTTGTGATTTTGTCATGTTGTGATCCAGTTTATAGCAATTCTGGAAGTCGTGTTAATGAGCATCCGACAACAAATGCTCTTTCCTTCTGGTTAAAAAAAAATCCAGTTCTCTCTAACTAATGGTAATAACTAAGCAAATACTGTCTTAAGGGGAATGGCTCTATTGCCTTTTCAAAAGGATGAGATGTCAACTTCAACCTATTAATATAATTATCCTGTGAAGCTAATTTAAGGAAAAAAGTTGAAAAAAGAAAACAGCAGGAGAGATAGTAGGACTGCATTATTAAACCCAAATGAAGAAAGACTTTTTGACCAAAACAGTGCTCTCTTTTGGATACACCACTCCTATCTTCTAAGAAAATTAAGGATCAAATATTTAGTGTTGTTTCTATCATATCAAAATGAAGAAAGGAGGGAGAGAGAGAGAAAGAGAGGAAAAGAAGAATCTGAAAGCACAAATTATTATTTTCAACTTATTACAAGTAGAAATCCATTAAGAGTAAACTCATGCTTACTCTTGCTATATCAGTGCTCACATCAGTAGTATTGATTAGCCAGGTAAGACTTATATTATATTTGGGCATTGTTTTTTTTTGTTTTGTATTCAAGTGCAGGACCTTACATTTCTTGCTATTGAATAACATTCTGTTGATTTTTTAATGTTATTTAACACTAGCTGTACCTGGCCACTTGTTGCTGTGGCCCAGTTTGGGCATAGTGGGCGGCAGGTGGGTGCTGCCATTGGTCAGGACTCAGGGCTGCTGGGCCGGGTGAGGCTGATTGGGGAAGACGGCGCCGGGGCTGTCAGCCTTGTGGAAGTTGTTGAGCATCTCCTTGGAGGAGCTGCGCTCAGGCTCCCCCAAGTCCACCCATCCCAGGAGAGTGAGATGTCCAGGATCTCGGAGGAGGAGAAGTCCTCGGTGTGCTGCCTCATGGGGCACCTAGGGGCCGCCCCAGCCCGCTGCACCTCAAGCTGACACCGCCGCTGCCGCCCCATAGGAGCTGCCTTGGTGAGGCCATAGCTGGCTTGCTGTGGGGTGTGTGGAGAGCACGCACAGCTGGCCAGGCTGAGGAGATGCTCTGTCTCCGCCTCCTCTGGAGCTCCGCTGGGCTGGCTGGGGTAGGCTGGCTTAAGGGCGGGAGAGGCGGCCAAGGGATGGTGCAGGTGGTGCCCTGCCACAGACAGCAAAGGCCCGGCAGGAGGGGAGGGGAGAGAGGGGAGGGGGAGGCTGAAGGGCTTTGGCTCCCCTTGGCGGAAATGGCCAAAGCTCGTCAGAGAAGGGGTGGAAAGAGGAAAGGGTGTGACTGCAGCCCAGCCACACATATGAAGGGACCGTCAGAATGAAGCTGGAGAGAGGCCGAAATGTTCTGAATACACTATACTCACTAAATGAATGCTATGGTAAATGACACAGCTCAATTCCAATGCAATGTCACACGAAATAATTAAATCAAAATGAAAATAAATTGAAATATATGAAAATTCAATATAACAATGCAACTGGAAACCTTGAAATGGAATCATGAAATATTTAGTATAGTGTGTGTTGCTTTTACGTTCACCAGATGGTGCTGGTTTTCAAAAAAGCATGTTTTTTACAAAAAATCATGTTTTTACCTGTCACAGGTGTGACATCTGTATAATATATATATATAAAAACATTCGCGGATTCGAATGCAACGTTGTGTCAAAATTTCAAAGCAATCAGTGAAGAACTTTCGGAGATTAGCGATTTTGAACAAACAACCATTACATTTTTATTTATATAGATTCTGTTAAAGATTATCAGTGTTTTTTAAACTTTAGCCAGCTTTACAGAAAATAAAGCAGATGAATAGGAGGGAAAAATATATTTGTTAAAAAAAAGGTCAAATGTAAAGAAGTGATATCTGCTTTGATACAATAAATATAATGTGGAAAAAAAAGATTATCATAAAGGCATAAGACAACAAGGGAAAAGCAAAAGATTAGATAAGAAGTTTAAAAATGAGATAATTCAAACTTTTAAAAAGTGTGACTCAATTTGGTGTGGTGCTTAAGGTGCTGGGCTAGATACCAGGAGACTGTTAGTTCTATTGGCCTTGCGCCAGTGACTCAGCCCAACTTACCTCACAGGATTATTATTGTGGAGAAAATAAGAGGAGGAAGGAGTATTATGTATGTTCGTGGCCTTGAGTTATTTATAAAAATAATAAAGGTGGGACAAAAAAAATCCAATAAATATATGAATAAAAAAATGAGACACTACAAAAGTGTAATGAAAATGAAAATAAGAATTGATTGGATTTAAAGAAAGAAGATCTAAAACAAGTAGGAAATTTAAAATACTAAAGAAAGGAATGTAAGAAAGTAATTAAAAAATTTAAAATAAAGCTATATAGTTTGAGGGGTAAATGGTAGCTAGCAATCCCCCCCCCCCCGGAAGTGCAGCAACAGTATTAATGGAATACATACAACAGTATCAATCAATATCAATGGCTACGCTTGACAGGTGTGAAATTTAGAACAACAAAATATGCCAATAACTTGACAAAGCCATACAGTATTATCTTTGAATGGCTAAGTTTATTTACAAGCTTCTTTTTAACACAAATTTATGCTCAAGACATTACCGCTGTATACCAGATATATAAAATTCCTTAAATGTTGTTAGCATACACGTCATTTAATACATGTTATAACCTAGCATTTATTTCACACCTGGACTTCATAGGTTGACTACATCTGAACTCTGTCTATGACTCAACCACCGGGTGAAAGAAATCAAACACCCACAGACTTGTTTCTCCTCTTCCTTCTAGTGGAGCACAGCACTTCCCCAATGGGGAAAATAATACCACAATGTCCTTTGTGCTAATACGATTCTATTATGCACAAAGGAAAACTTGTGGGGGCATTGTTAGGGGAAATAGAAATTAGAATGCAGTTGTTACTGGATATGGTTGGGATAAATTGTACACTGATTTGCTGTTGATGTAACATTGCAACTGAAGAAAGATAAAACACTTCCATTAAAATTAACAGACTTGCCTTACCATGTCTCTTATCCTCATTTGAGATAATAAAATTCTGATGAATTTAGCAGCTAGTCAGATGTACAGTCCTTCTCTCTGGGATGGTCGGCCTCTTCCACTGAGCATGCCGCTTTGGGAGGGATGCTCATGGAGCGGTGAGGGAGGAAGGGTACACCCCGCGTAGCCAGCAAGATCAGCCGAATTAACCCTGCTGATCAATGAGGTGACAGATGTCGCAGCTAGATTGACCTCCCATCCAAGTCTGATGGATAAAATGTGGCAACAACAAAATATATCTCACTCTGCAATATCAAAAAACCTCCACTTTTTGATTAAATACTTTCTCAAGAATTAATAGTCTCCTGTTCCATAGGGGTTTATATGCTAATTACTCTGCCTACTTCCTAGCACTTGCTTGAGTATGTGTGAATTAGTTCTAAGAATTAATTTGGAGACCATAGATGTAAGGCTGTTCTCCTTTCAACTGATTCAGGACTTCACATCAAGTTTTGAGTACTGAGTCCACCTATGGTTTTAAATTTAGAAGACTGCCAAGCCTTCCTCTAATCCTTGGTTCTTCCTCAAGTGGATGCTTTTTATTATCATTTATTCATTATTGATTATTCTTTGAGATCTTAAGATGGCACACATACCAACAGAGATGGAAGGGGTCAGTTAGGCCATCACATTTAACCACCAACTCACAGCAGGAATCCAAATTAAAAGCATCTCAGATGGTGGCTATCTAGACTTGTGTTTAAAACATTTAGGGAAGGATGCCTTACCATTTCCGAGGTTCAAACTATTGAAACTCTCACATTTTTTCCTTACCACTTAGGTAAAATTGGCCATTCTGTAAATTTAAAAGACTAGATTTTAGTGTCCTGCATAAACTCCTTTATCCACCCCGGTGAGGGAAAAGTCGCCTGAGGGCAGGCAGATGGGAGATAAGACAGCCTCAACTTCACAAGGCCAGGAAGTAACAATGGACTCTCTACAGGAGGCAATACTGAAGATGAGTGAAAGCATCACCAAAGGCCTGGAGGGAGTAAAGAATGAAATGCGTGAAGTTAAAAATAATATGGGAAAGATTGAGGAGCGTAGAGGGGCTATACAAATAGCGTTGTCAAGAAATGAACAGGAAATCCAAAATGTTAAGGAGAGAACGGAAATAGCGGAAAAAAGAATAGACAAAACAGAGGATAAACTGGAATCTATAAACACAAACCTGGAGGAGGCCATCCTTCACCTAGAATTAGAGCGATCAGCATATTATCTGAGACTACAAAACGTGGAGGAAGCAAGAGATGAAAATCTCCGGGAGCTGATTGGAGAAATTTTGGGACTAGTTCTTGACAGGCCAAAAAATGAGGTCATTAACGAACTGGACGAAGTCTATAGAATCAATACAAGCTTTGCGAGACGCCATCGACTTCCGAGGGAGATTCATGTGAGGGTGCTGAGAAGACAACTGAGAGAGGACATTCTAAGCACAATAAGAGGGGACTCATTAACGTATAAAGGTAAAGAAATTCTCATCTTAAAGCAGATTCCCCAGAGAGTTAGAGAGAAGAGAAGGAAATATAACTTCCTCTCCTCACAATTAAACAGATATAGAATCCAGTTCCGATGGCTCCTTCCAGAAGGAATGTTAATAACATGGAGGGAAAAGAAGTACCAGATAGATACCTTGGAGAAAGCTCAAGAATTCCAGGAACTTTTACTAGCAGATGAAGAGAGGTTTAATAAAGAAGGAACCTTAAGACAGGAGGATATTATAACTGAAACTCAACTGGAGGGACGAGAGACGGGAGAGGTCAGAGAGCGAGAGAGATATGGCAGAGAAGATTCAAGAGCAAGGTCACCAATTGAGACAAGATCTAAAGGTGCCCTCAAAGCGAACAACTTGTAAAGGAATTGAGGAATGGGAAACGAATGTACTATCAGCAAATATAAATGGTCTTAACATAACTTCCAAAAGAAAACGTGTACTGTTGGATCTAGTGAAACAAAAGTTAGATGTAATCTGTCTTCAGGAAACCCACATTAAAGAGAAATATAATAACCTGTTGAAATGTCCAAAATTAGGTAAAACATTTTGCTCGTCAGCACAAACTAGAAAAAGGGGAATTGTGATGTATATAAAAGAATGGTTGAACCCCAAATTAATATATGCAGATAAAGAGGGTAGAGTATTAATGGTGGAGATAATGAATGGTGGGAAAAAATTTTTACTAGTTGGAATTTATGCTCCAAACCAAAAACAAGAAAGATTCTATGTAAATCTATACAAGAGGATAAATGAAATAAAGTGGCAAAATATATGTATTCTAGGGGACTTCAACGCAATAGTAGACGGTAAAATGGATTATAAGGGTATACACAAGAAAAGTACTAGAAGGAAACTACCAACTGCCTATGCAAATATGGTGAAGGAATTAGACCTCTATGATGTCTGGCGAACAATGAATGACAAGATACAACAGTACACATTTTATTCTCAACCACATAATTCTTGGTCCGATATGGTCTGGTCAAACCCGGAACTACTCATGGATACTGTAAACATTGAAATAACAACGAACAAGTGGGCCGACCATCACCCAGTCTTATGGCAATGGAAAGGGAAGTCAAGGATAAAAGCTAGGTGGACATTAAACCAGAACATATTACAAGAGAAACAATTTGTACAATTAATAGAAAAGGAACTGGGCTATTTTTTCAAAGAAAACGGTAAAGAGCAGACATCAATACAAAACGTTTGGGATATGATGAAGGCAGTCGTGAGGGGAACATCAATAGCCTATATAACAAGAAGAAACAAAATGTATAGGGGAAAACTTAATACATTGAACAAAGAATTAAGAGAGACAGAACTGCTGATTCAGAAAGAGCCAGACAATACTAGATACAGGGAAAAAGGAGAGTTAATCAAACACCAAATAAATTTGATTTCTCAAGAGGAAGTAGCACAAAACATTAAGAGAATGAAGCAGAACTATTTTGAACATGCAAATAAAACTGGGAGATGGCTGGCCCACAAAATAAGAAAAGATGAGGTTAAAAGAACTATTAAACAATTGAGCGACGAGGAGGGGAACTTGAAACAGGAAATAGGGGAAAAGAAAAAGATTGTACAGAACTACTATAAGAAACTATACGAACCGGATGAAATTAGTGAACAAGACATCAGAAAATACCTAATAAAGCAGAAACTTCCAGTCTTGCCGGAGGAGATGAGAGAGATGCTTGATAAGGAAATTACACAAGAGGAACTGAAAAAGGCCATTCAAAAACAAAAAAACAATAAAACACCTGGTCCAGATGGGCTTCCATCGGAAATATACAAAAAACTTCAAAATACCGTAGAAGACAAATTATTAGAATTATTCAATGAGGCACTACAAAATGGTAAGGTCCCAAAATCATGGGGGAAAGCTTACATTACCCTAATACCAAAGGAAGAGGCGGATAGTAGTAAAATTCAAAATTATAGACCTATACCCCTGTTAAACGCAGATTACAAAATTTTTATATCAATATTGGCGGAAAGATTAAAAATAATATTAAATCAAAGTATCCATCCGGATCAAAATGGTTTTCTCCCAAAAAGACACATTCGGAACAATACAAGAATAATAATCAACACTTTGGAATTCTACGAAACAAGATCCGAGAAACAATTAGCATTAATTTTTGTCGACGCGCAGAAAGCTTTTGATAACTTAGATTGGAACTTTTTAATCACACAACTAAAAATGATGAAATTCGGCGACAAATTTATTAAGATTATAGAATCTATATACTCACAGCAATCAGCAAACATTATAATTAATGGAGAACTAACAGAGAGGGTACGAATCGGAAAAGGTGTTAGACAAGGGTGTCCGCTCTCCCCATTACTATTTATTATGTCGCTAGAGGTTCTCCTAAATCAGATAAGATTAAACCAGGAAATTAGGGGTTTGACTATAAAAAAAGAACAATATAAAACACAGGCCTTTGCGGACGACATGGTCTTTATTGTGGAAGACCCTCTAATTTCAGGACCGAAATTGATGAAGGACATTGAGGATTTGGGGCGTGTGGCCGGATTAAAAATAAATAAGGAAAAAACAAAAATGATTATAAAGAACTTTCCCAAAAAACACATTGAAGAACTAGAGAAAGCAATGGAATTAAAGGTAACTAAAAAGATTAAATGCTTAGGGATTTGGCTGTCTGCGAAATGCTCTTCTATAAAAGAAGATAACTATGATAAACTACTACGAAACATCCAAAAAGATTTTAAAAATTGGTCGAAACTACAAATATCATTGATGGGAAGAGTCGCAGTAATTAAGATGAATATCTTGCCAAAAATCCTCTACCTATTTCAAACGGCACCGGTCAAATTAGGAGAAAAATTTTATAATGATTTGGACAAAATGGTACGAAATTTCGTGTGGAATGGCAAAAAGCCTAGAATAAAATATAAGCATCTTCAGGATAAAAGAGCGCAAGGTGGAATGGGCCTACCGGAATGGAAAGCATATCATCAAGCAGCAACAACAATGTGGATAAAAGAGTGGGTAATGTTAGCCAACAAAAGAATCTTAACGATAGAGGGCCACGACTTGCAACGCGGGTGGCACAATTACTTATGGTGTGAGGGAAATAAAGTCCACAATTATTTTAGAAGACATCATTTAAGAGGGGTATTAATTAAGGATTAATTAATTAATATGGAAGCAGAAAGAGTAAAAGAAGTCATGGTAACCTGGGCCCAAAATATCGGCCACACAATAGACCTAGATGACTGGGAAAGGGTTTGGGAGTGGAACCTGAAATTGACAAAATCGACGGCCTATAAAGAAAATGTATACAAAATGTTCTACCACTGGCATCTCCCTCCGACAAGACTGGCAAAATTTTCCTCAAAAGTATCGGCCAAATGCTGGAAATGTAAAGCAATGCTGGGCACGTACTACCACATGTGGTGGACGTGTCCGGTTGCCAAAGCGTATTGGAAGCAAACGCTAAGATGGCTGAATGAAATCTTGTCAATTAAATTATGTCTTAAGCCGGAAATCTTTCTATTAAAATTCCTTAAATGTTGTTAGCATACACGTCATTTAATACATGTTATAACCTAGCATTTATTTCACACCTGGACTTCACAGGTTGACTACATCTGAACTCTGTCTATGACTCAACCACCGGGTAAAAGAAATCAAACACCCACAGACTTGTTTCTCCTCTTCCTTCTAGTGGAGCACAGCACTTCCCCAATGGGGAAAATAATACCACAATGTCCTTTGTGCTAATACGATTCTATTATGCACAAAGGAAAACTTGTGGGGGCATTGTTAGGGGAAATAGAAATTAGAATGCAGTTGTTACTGGATATGATTGGGATAAATTGTACACTGATTTGCTGTTGATGTAACATTGCAACTGAAGAAAGATAAAACACTTCCATTAAAATTAACAGACTTGCCTTACCATGTCTCTTATCCTCATTTGAGATAATAAAATTCTGATGAATTTAGCAGCTAGTCAGATGTACAGTCCTTCTCTCTGGGATGGTCGGCCTCTTCCACTGAGCATGCCGCTTTGGGAGGGATGCTCATGGAGCGGTGAGGGAGGAAGGGTACACCCCGCGTAGCCAGCAAGATCAGCCGAATTAACCCTGCTGATCAATGAGGTGACAGATGTCGCAGCTAGATTGACCTCCCATCCAAGTCTGATGGATAAAATGTGGCAACAACAAAATATATCTCACTCTGCAATATCAAAAAACCTCCACTTTTTGATTAAATACTTTCTCAAGAATTAATAGTCTCCTGTTCCATAGGGGTTTATATGCTAATTACTCTGCCTACTTCCTAGCACTTGCTTGAGTATGTGTGAATTAGTTCTAAGAATTAATTTGGAGACCATAGATGTAAGGCTGTTCTCCTTTCAACTGATTCAGGACTTCACATCAAGTTTTGAGTACTGAGTCCACCTATGGTTTTAAATTTAGAAGACTGCCAAGCCTTCCTCTAATCCTTGGTTCTTCCTCAAGTGGATGCTTTTTATTATCATTTATTCATTATTGATTATTCTTTGAGATCTTAAGATGGCACACATACCAACAGAGATGGAAGGGGTCAGTTAGGCCATCACATTTAACCACCAACTCACAGCAGGAATCCAAATTAAAAGCATCTCAGATGGTGGCTATCTAGACTTGTGTTTAAAACATTTAGGGAAGGATGCCTTACCATTTCCGAGGTTCAAACTATTGAAACTCTCACATTTTTTCCTTACCACTTAGGTAAAATTGGCCATTCTGTAAATTTAAAAGACTAGATTTTAGTGTCCTGCATAAGAAATGACAGAGAACATGGCTTGCTTTTCTTCTGTGTGACATTCTCATTTATCACATCCTCTTCTTCTCTCCTGGCTAAACATTCCCAGTTCCTTTAAGGTCTCTTTAGAGGACTTGTCTTGATTATCCACACTGATGCTCTTTTTCATTTCATCTCATTGACTGTGGGATCCTAGCAAACTGTGATGATTGCCAAAGGATGACATGTATACATAACAGAATCTGTGGCTGACTTTGGAGGACAAGAGAAAGAAATGATGCCTAGAAAATAGACACAAGGAGGGGATGCCCCCCCCAGTACTTAACGCCTGCTGCCAATTACCTCCCAAAGACCCGTCAGATCTCACAGGGTCGGCCTCCTCCGGGTTCCGTCCACCAGCCAATGCCATCTGGCTACTACCCGGGGGAGGGCCTTCTCTGTAGCAGCTCTGGCCCTTTGGAATGAACTCCCCGCGGAGATCCAGCCCCCACCTCTCTCCAGGTCTTCCGGAAAGCCGTCAAAACCTGGCTGTGCCGGCAGTCCTGGGGTTGATGAGTTCCCCTCCCCTCTCGACTGGTATGGCTGTGTGATTTTCGTGTATTTTAATTATTTGTACTGTTGTTTATGTTCCCTTTCCCCTTTGAGTTGTTCGCTCCCCTGAGTCCTGGAGAAGGGCGGCATACAAATAAACCAAATACAATACAATACAATACAACAATCAGAGGCTTCTCCTAATTGATCAGATATTTAAAAATGGCTGTAGTTTGTACCTTTAGGTTTGCAAGATCTACAATAAAGTAGATTTAAGTCACATAGCTGTGTTTGGTTTATCTGGGAAGGCTGACTGTATCTGAGGATGCTGCCATTACATAATTGTATCCTGAAGTCTGATGCAAGTGCTATCTTTCAACTTTTGGATCAGGAACATCCCACATGCATTATTGTTTCCTTCATCTTGACTGGCCTGAGGATGTGATGCCCACTATTTCACATTTGTCCATCAAATTTACAGGAGGAAACAAGTGGATAGAAGGACCCATTTCTCAAGGGCAATATCTCCGCTCCCTTGAGCATTGATTTCTATTGAACAAGCCCAAGAGAGGAAGTTTCATGGTTTCTGCCCTTGTGATTTAATGAAAGTATGAGGGACTATAATGGTTGTAGACAAATGAAGATGTGATAGGACTGTTGAGGACAGGACATTCACATGCATCTTTCTGCCTCATGACTGATCATCTGCAAGAATACCACTTGCCCTCCTTGAGAATTTCTTTCACATTTTAATTTCTTTTTCAATATTTATAAAATACATTCTTTGTATTTCTGGTCACAAAAAGAAAATGTTAACATTGAAATTCTCACTTTCTCCCAATAGTGGAATTTGGGCTTTGAACACCAACATTGTTTCCCAAAGATTGGCAATAGTAGCAAATGTATTGGTGTTAGTAGCTGGATTGGCCGATATATGAAAAAAACCCCTACTAGGTATGATGGTGATTGCCTCAGCAACCCTAGCTCCTCCTCCTCCTCCTCCTCCTCCTCCTCCTCCTCCTCCTCCTCCTCCTCCTCCTCCTCCCCTCCTCCTGCTGTCCTCCTCCTCCTCCTCCTCCTCCTCCTCCTCCAGTACAGAACTTACGCTTCATCATACACAATCATTCCGATATTAAATTGACAACAGTATTATCCTTATCTATGACCAAATGATGCTTATTCCCAAAGAAACATGCTTAAAATTCATGCAAGCAACAGTAAGTTCCATTTGATTCATGTAGCTCAGTCTAAGAATGCCTTTGGCCACATTGGGTAGGAAGTGATAGGAGTTGCAGAGCCAGCCCAATTGCAAGGTACCAGATAGAAGGCAAGACTGACTCCAAAAAGGCAATGCCAGGCAGACGAAAGTGTTTTATAACGGCAGTAAGAAGAACAATTTATGTATACAGGGAGACAGGAAAGACAGCTAAAATTGCAAAAAGATTGCAGTTTTCAGGAAATGAAATGTCAGGAGAGAATTCTGAGTCTTATCATTTTCTTTCTTTTAGGCTCCTGTTAAAGAGAGGAAAAATGCAGCAGTGTGTGGGAGGAACGGCCATTCTTTATGCTATTGACACAATGTAATTTAATACAGGGAATTGGGTTTTTTTCTTCTTTTCAAAAGCCTCATTCAACATTGTCTGTTATATAGCTGTGCAAAGAATCCTGCACAAATATTTGTATTCATCTTGTTACTTCCCTGTGCTGCAGAATTGTGTTTTTAGAGTTTCTTTTTGCCAAATCTTTTCCCTATTACTTTTCAGAGACCAAACACGACCTCCAAAGTTAGAAATGGACAGCAGGGGGCAGTTTGGTTTTATTTTTGAGAATGTAGCTAAGCATCAGCCAGTTTTTAAAATTCTCACTCTCCTCTAAATAGGGCACTTTTAGTTTCCACACTAAAAAAAATATCAAAATATCAATAACATTAAAAGCTAAAGATTTGTTTAAATTCCGAGGAGAAAACCATAAATTTGATATGAATCTCTCTTTCTCTCTAAGAGATGAGGAAAGAAAGAAAAAGAAAGTCTTTAAGGAGAGATGTTGTTCTGTCAAACATTGCAACACCTTGGTATAATTCATGATGTATAATTTAGTGAGAAAATCTGACTTTTAAATTACATATATTTTTAAGCTGAACATTTCTCAGTTGTGCCACTCTCTGGCATTTTTCTTTTTGGGTTATTAAAAAAAGATACGTTTCTCATTGTTATATGTCTTTTTATTTACTATCGATTCTAACGTCTCCATGTGTTCTGGTTTCTAATAGTCCATACAATTAGCAGAGTAAATATATGTGTCACCATTATAGTTAAGAACTTACTAGAAGGGCATGTTATTTACTTCTTTAACAAAATCAGGGAAAAAATCCTGGAGTGGGTCAGAATCAAAATAGTGAAAAGCATAGGGCCGTGATGGCAAACCTATGGCACGCATGCCACAGGTGGCACACAAAGCCCTCTCTGTGGGCACGTGCGCCATCGCCAGCTGCTCTTCTGGTCTTTGGGTTCCCAGCAGCTGTATGCACACTGGGCCAGCTTCTCTTTGGGTTTCCAACGCTCTGGCGCGCGCATGCACAAGCGTGTTCTGGTTTGGCCACTCGGGGCCAAAAAAGATCGCCATCACTGATATAGGATATATGGCTGGAAAGTTCTACTTTATAAAATAGATATATACTGTATCAGTGATGTGCAGTTAGGGGAGGCAGGGGAGACAGAGCCTCACCACTGTCATCATGAAAAGAAAAAAAAAATGTAAAAGGAAAAAGGTAAAAGCTGAGGTCAGGCTGAGCTAGTTGCTGCCAGAGTCACAGTGGATGACTCTGCTTAGTGCTTAACTGTTTAAAAAAGCCTCTAAAAAGCGCTCTCTACAGGAGGAGGCAGGAGAACGACGTGCCTCATCTAGTCTGACTTTAGACGTTTTATGATCACTCTAGCAGAGTTAAGCAAGGGTTAAAAGCCGAAAAATTCCTGACGTAGATGAGGCATGTGGTTCTCCTGCCTCCTCCTGTAGAGGGTGCTTTTTAGAGGCTTTTTTAAACAGTTAAGCAGAGTCATCCACGGTGACTCTGGCCGTAACTAGCTCAGCCTGGGAGTTGAAGTCCACAAGTCTAAAAAAAATTGTGTCAGTGCCTCACCAGCCATAAACTTCACCTCAAATCACTGTACTGTATTCTGCCCGTATTTGTCCTTTTAAATTTCAGGGTGAGGGTCAGGCATATCAAAGAATTTATTCTGATCATTAAGATGCTGAGGTTTTATGAGTTTAATAATATTTTTCTTCTTTCAAATTATACATTACAATTCAACCTCCATTTTATGGGGCCAAACTTCAGGCATTGGGGACAATACATCTAGCCCTCTAGGCTTCATAATGTGGATTATTGTGAATTATTAATGTTACTTATTATTTAAATGTATACCATTTCTTTCCTCCAAGAATCCAGGGCCTCATATATATATCTAGAGCTGTACTGATTCTTTGAAGAAAGTGCTTTGGCACCTCCAGGAATGTATATGAAGCATTAAAGGAGAATTAAAAGACTTGAATCTTTTTTTTTTCAGAGGCCTCCACAGCTGTTCTGTCGGCTGCTTCTTGAGTGTCTTGAGGGTTGCTGGAAAATATAAAATGTCTGCCTTTGTAGATAGAAAACAGCTTGGGAGTAGGTGACACAACAGTGGGATGAATCTAGAGAATAGATGCTCTAAACATCCATAGACACGTTCTTTGTTACATGTTCCCTTCGGATATAAGGCACTTCTTTCAGTTCTATATAGGGCTCCCTTCTCCAGTTTTTTTCTCTCAATTATATGAACCTGTCAACTGAGGAAATCATATGTGTTGATGTGAACAGAAGAAGGTGTTGAAAAGGAAGCAGTGGGCAATTCTGCAGACATGACTGCTGTATAGGCTGGATGCTTTTGAAGATTGAAGAGCTTTTTTGAAGATTCAAGAGGGACTTTTGCTGGAAGAATTTAATTTCTTGGTTAATGCCTAACAGAGGTTTTCTCTCTCTTTCTTCTTATCTTTCCTGTCCACTTGCCACCTCCCATCTTCCCCACATCTCTACACATTTTTGTCCCTGTTTCTCTTCTACTGTTCTAATGTTCTACCGTTTCTTTTGGTCCATTTCTACCCTCCTCCCCTCCCCTCTTATTTGCTGTTTCTCATGAAAAGAAAGATGTGTGTGTGTGTGTGTGTGTGCGTGCGCGTGTGTGCGTGCGTGTGTGTGTACATTATACATGCATTTGCATAATTCTGGTGTGAGAGTCATTTGTAGAAGACAGAGAATGGCTGTTATTGTAAATGGAATAGCTATGTATTCCATCAGGAAGTAGGAGGTGATCACATTCATCCTACACTGGGATTTGTTATATGTATGTAGCTAGATATACCATATCCCTTCTCATAACATTATTGAGTATCAGAGCCTGGAAAGCTCCTACAGCTGAAGCTCCATATTTTGTCACTTAAAGCACAACGGTCCACAAATTAAATTTCCAAGAGAGGGTAGGAAGGATACCTAGGAAGAAAGATATAATACAATACAATATAAGAGTTGGAAGGGACTTTGGAGGTCTTCTAGTCCAACCCCCTGCCTAGGCAGGAAACCCTATACCGTTTCAGGCAAATGGCTATTCAACATCTTCTTAAAGACTTCCAGTGTTGGGCATTCACAACCTCTGGAGGGAAGCTGTTCCACTGGTTAATTGTTAACTGTCAGGAAATTTCTCCTCAGTTCTAAGTTGCTTCTCTCCTTGATTAGTTTCCACCCATTGCTTCTTGTTCTACCCCGAGGTGCCTTGGAAAATAGTTTGACTCCCTCTTCTTTGTGGCAACCCCTGAGATATTGGAACACTGCTATCATGTCTCCCCCAGTCCTTCTTTCTATTAAACTAGACATACCCAATTCCTGCAACCGTTCTTCATATGTTTTAGTCTCCAGTCCCCTAATCATCTTCGTTGCTGTTCTCTGCACTCTTTCTAGAGTCTCCACATCTTTTCTACATCGTGGTGATCAAAACTGAATGCAGTATTCCAAGTGTGGCCTTACCAAGGCCTTATAAAGTGGTATTAACACTTCACATGATCTTGATTCTATCCCTCTATTTATGCAGGCTAGAACTGTGTTGGCTTTTTTGGCAGCTGCTGCACACTGCTGGCTCATATTTAAATGGTTGTCCACTATTTAAATATGAGCTGGTTACATATGTGGGGGAATGCCAAAAAAAGGGTGAAACTGATCATGTACTGCCTCCTAGTGTTTCACCTGTAAAAACATTACACAGGACAAATATTACATAAAAGGTAAGAAATGTCCCTCCTTCTAAGGTCAGGGTAGAGGTTATGTGAAGCACTATGTACAGGGACATGACATATAACACCTCTTTTTCTCTCTCTCTCTCATACACACGCACACACTCACAAACAAGGAAGAGGTGTACAGTATGTGCATGCATGCATGTATGTATGTTTTCATGTGTCGCATGTGTATGTATATATTTCCATATCTGTCTGTCTGTCTGCATCCATCCATCATTATCATCATATCTCTCTCTCTGTCTCTCTCTGTCTCTTTGAATTTGAATTGAATTGAATTGAATTTATTATATTTCTATGCCGCCCTTTTCCCCCAAGGGGACTCAGGGCGGCTCACAATCCAAGTCAAGGGTGGGGGTACAAATAAGGAATAAAAAAGACGAACAGAACAATACACAATTTAAAAGCACACAACAACCATACCATTCGAGGGGGGACAAAGCTCATTAGCCCCAGGCCTGTCAGAACAGCCAGGTTTTAAGGGCTTTGCGGAAGGCCTGGAGGGTGGTGAGGGTTCGAGGGTTTGTCCCTTCTTTTTTTGTGTGGACTTTAGCTTGCAACAGTCTGTCTCTCTCTTCCCCCTCTCTCATGCACATACAATGCACCTCCCCTATATATCAGTCTGCTACATGCATACATTTAGTGGTTGCAGGGGATTGTCCCTGGTTAAGTGAGCTTCTCAGTCAAAGGTAAGGAGGCAATTGTTGCCATGTGTCTTTTGACATCAAAATGAAAATAATGTGCCTTACACACGGGTACTTACGCCACAAATACCTCAATGCATCATTTGTGCAATGATGTCATTAGGCACCACTGTGACTTGTTGCAGATGTGTAGACTTCTTTAGTGCCTGCACACACAGTTCTTTTCCTTGCTAAAAGGCATTTGAAATGCCACAGCTTATCTATTTACTCAGGCTGGGGATCTTTTATTGCTCCATTATTATTTACTCAATTATCTCTGCCTTCCTAACTGGAGTTTCTCCAGATTGGTTTTTCTGCCAAGCAGGGACAGAGATTAGATACCACCGATGTTTGGGGATCATCCCTTGGGAATTCTTTTTACAGCGACTGTTTACAAAAGACGTTTTGCCATACGCAGAAATTTGTTCCTATTTTTTTCCAGCTTGCTTTTATCCTCGCTGTCCATTTCCCTGTCCTCTTGTGGTTAGCAGTAGGTTTTTAGCTCAAAAAAACAAAACAAAAAAAACTCAACCCCAAACCAAACAAAAACGAAACACAAATCTGTAAAGTGAAATGAAAGCCAAGATCCTTCTTAAAAATCCATAATTTAAGTCACATACTGTTTTATGAAGGCTGCAGTTCTGCCAACAAAATACAATAAGTTAAAAAAAGAAACAACCGAAGGCTGATACATTTCAATGATTTTGAGGAAACAGTGCTCAGCTGCTTTATTTTGTTTCCAATTCTACATGTGTTAATTTGGAGTAATAATCATTATAGGAAACCTATAACTGAACTCACCGTGGGCTCTTTGGGACATCAGAGATAATATACTGGTACTTTCACAAAATGGCTGAGCGGCTTCTCAATGATTGCTCCGGTGGGCAGAATCACCCACAGAATTCCTGTTTACAAGAAATCAAATGGGTGAAGCTGTCTCACCCAACTAATCTTTGCCAAGCTACATTTATTTATTTTTTCTGACCAGGTAGATGAGCTGCAACCAGTTATCAATTTTATTTTTTTGAGATTTTCTATGGATCCTTTGGGGCCCCAGAGGCATTTTTCTCAATTAAGATCATGCTGGAGGTTCATGCTTTTCTTTTCTAAAAGCAACATTAAAAATAATTAAAATTGGATGGGTAGGGAGCCTTGCAAGCATCTAGGGAGGTGTTTGCAGCCACCGTCCTTCCTACATTTGTGTTAACAACTGAAAATCATTTAAGAGCTGGAGCTACACCAAATAGGTTTCTTTTTCTTTTAAATGTAACAGAAAAGGTGATGAGCAAAAATGAAAAGCTGTGCTTGCACTAGCAGTTTAAAATGCTTTAAACATACATGGATCTGATAAAGTGTTTGACAGTATTGGTAAGGTTCTTTATTATTATTATTATTATTAATAATAATAATAATAGTTTTTATACTATTCAGTAGCTGTGATATATTTCTGCTATGGAACAGTGAAGGTAAAGAGGAAGGACCACCAAAGCTTGAGAGTTTTTATTTTTTAAAGCTAGCTTATTTTCAGTTGTCCTGACAATTCTTTTTCTGAAAGCTTCATGTAGTTTTTTTCTTTCTTTATCCTGCTGGGAAAGCAATGGAAGGAATTTCACAATGGTAATATTCATTTAATATGATTCTACAGTGCAGTGGATGAGATGAGTCACCATCCAGCGGGACTGTTGATGGAGTTCTACAAAAGTAGAAAGCCAATTGCAATTCCACTTCTATCTAATGAATGATTGTTTTCCCCCATCAGGGACTGATGGAGATTCAGAGGCTCCTTGTTTTGGAGTAAGGATGATTTGCTCTGCATTTTTGCTTAAGTGTAGTTGGTCTGTGTGGGTTGAATTGATTTTTCCCTCTGTCTTAGCGGTTGGAAGGGTACACGTATTATGAAGCAAAAATCTTTTTAAAAAAAGATTTACATTCTTGTCCCATAAAGCCATAAAACTTGCCAGAAGATCTCAATCCTCCTTCCTCTCTAATCAGTCAAGTCACATTATCCATGATTATGGAGTGAGACTTCTGGCTAGCAATATTGGAGATGCACATACCCCTCAAACTTTACCATAACAGTTTGCTAAAAGGCAGACATCATAGAGAAAGAAACTAGAAGTTTTTTCCTTCATGGGATCCTTCTGTGAGCTGAGTGCATTTAGCTAGAGATTCTAGGAACTGATGTCAACCTAATAAGGAGGATGCCATGTTGAAAAATAACAACTAGTTGCCACTGCTAAATGTGAAAAAAGGGCCTAGCTGAAGACTGTGGTTCTGTGTCACACTTTGAAAGCAGCAGTTGGCAAAAATAGTAGAAAAGGAGTTGCAAGCCAACAGGTCTGTTACCATAACAATGTACCTTGGAATGAAGAGCTTTCAGGCCATTATGATATAAGGGCAGGAGAAAGAAATACAGAAGTTGAACTTGGAAACTGCTATATATCAAGCTTCAGAAATTCAGTTAGCTGTTTTTCTGTGCTCATAGGGACTTTTCGAATATCTGCCATGAAAATATATTATCAGAGTTACTCCATAGAATCTATGGCTGTGAGTTCAAGCATCATTCAGTGGAGAATGTAGGTTTAAGTGTGTTGAAGTCTGAGTTCATGCTCAAATAAACATCTGCAAAAAGGAGCCAGTCAAAATAATCACTGATTAATCCAGTAAAAGGCTTTTAATGGAAGTTATTAATTAATGTGGCCTATGGCTTCCAAATGCCTCCTTCAGGAGTATTTTGGCCCCTATTTTCTCTGCCTATAGAGGATTAGGGATGAAAATATGACATAGTCTTTAGGCATGGCATTAGAACATAGAATAACTGAGTTGGAAGCGACCTTGGAGGTCTTCTAGTCCAACATCTTGCTCAAGCAGGAGACCCTATATGATTTCAGATAGATGATTGTTCAACCTCTTTTTTGAAAGCTTCTAACAATGCTTTAAATATCTGAGTAAATATCAATAACTAATAAATATCAGTGAGGATTTAAATACTTACATTTTTTTCCTTTCCTTAATTGCTCTGTGTTCATTTTTGTGTGTTTTTTTTGGTGTGGGCTTAAACGGGGGTTTGCCCAATATGGACAGGAAGAGAAGCTATAAATTGAGATAATAATATTATCAGCAATAGCAACAATAATATTTAAATCCGGAAAAGTACTGACATTTAAAGAGGTTTGATAACATTTGAGAGTAGGGGTAGAAATCTAGAAAGACATACTGTAAGAATCATTCATGAAAGAATTCTTTCATGAAATGTACATACAGTAAAGGTAACAAGAATGAAGTACAAGGTTTACAGTAGAAGGGAACAATGCAGAGTTAAGGAGTAATTTCTTCTGATTTACAGGCTGACTTATCCATGCTTACTGAAGTGTGTTCAATTGTACTGAAATGAAACATATTCTCATACATAACTTTTCCAAAAAGGAAGGAAGGAAGGAAGGAAGGAAGGAAGGAAGGAAGGAAGGAAGGAAGGGCAAGTAAGCAGCTTTAAATTAGAAATATGTACAGACCAGGGGTGAGTTCCTGCCAGTTCTAATCTCTTCTATAGAAGAGATTCCACAAATCTACCATGCTGTTTAGAACAGGTTCCAGCTCCCTCCCCCCACCCGTCCACATCACGCTTGCCCTCCCTGCCGCTCACTGATTGGCTGGCTCACCAATCACCCCCCCTGCCTCTAAGAGTCCTATCTAAACCTTACAGTCTTAAAGCTGTCAAGTTTGAACATCCCTGGGTTTTTTTCTAAAGGGTTAGGGGTGCAAGGGTCTTGTAATTTGACAGCTTTAAGACTTGCATACTTCAATGTCAGAGTTCCTGAGCCAACATGACTGGAGGAGAAATTCTGGGAGTTGAAGTCCACAAGTCTTAAAGCTGTCAAGTTTGAACATCCCTGGGTTTTTTTTCTAAAGGGTTAGCGGTGCAAGGGTCTTGTAATTTGACAGCTTTAAGATTTGCGTGCTTCAAATGCCAGAGTTTCTGAGCCAACATTTTGGTTGCAAAGCAAGAGCGTTGTTAAGTGAGTTTCACCACATTTTACAAGTTGGCCACGCTCACCCAGTCACATGGCTGGCAAGCCACTCCCACCTGGTCACATGGCTGGCAAGCCACTCCCACAAAGCAGGCCACACCTACAGAACAGGTTCTAACGTTTTTTGAAATCCACCACTGGTACAGACTATAACATTCAGGTTGGAGGTCTGTTTTCAAAATCTGTACTTCAGCTTGTACTAAATTGATAATAATCTAATGTGATTCAGTAACTGAATCTGGAACAAGATTCTTAAAGGAAATATTTTCGTTTCATTTTGAATGTGGATAAATTAAATAGTTTTACATTTTGGTAATGACATGGAATGAGTTTCTGGAGCACATTAGATTAGGGATGTAGCCTAACAGTTTTCAGTGCAGAGCAGTGTTGTAGTTCAGAAATGAGATCTAATCTGGCTCAGTCACCGAGACCAGAGGTTTAGTCTTCCTGAATGAACAATGAACAAAGATATACATTAAGTTTCACAGCGACTAAGATTGTTGGCCTGAGCACATTCAAAAATAGCCAGGGAAATGATTGAAGCCTGGAAAATAGGCCCCTTGTCAGTGAATAGGAAAGCTGATTTATTTCAGGTACTCAGGAGCCAAGGATTTGGCAGCAGAAAGAAACAATAGCCGATGATTTAATGGGAGGCCATCAGCACCCCAATCAACAAATAAAAGGCACAGATAATCTGGCACTACATAAATAGCCCAAAGCCCACATTCTGGTAAGAGAGAGGTTCCCTGAGAATGGGTTCCAGCACAAGTATGAAAGCTCAGAAGGCTAAACATCTGATCCCAGAGACGGACCCATATTTGATCCTGCAACGTTATCCTTAGACAGGTATATTTGCCTTTATTTATCAGAAATTAGACTTGGATTGGCAGGCTTGGATTGAAGTCTCCCTTAGTCTTGAACCCCAACAGGATGATTTGGGGCCAATCACTCTCTTGCAGCTCAACTTCAGAAACATTTTGTGCAGTTGTGGGAGGGAATGCTACTTGCAGTGCCATTTTTAACTCCTGGAAATAAGGTGGGACATAAAGCTAATGAATAAATATTCTGACTATGGTTCTTTATATGCTTAAAAAAATAAAGTGTTTATTAACTGATTTGCCACATAATTCATAGAACACACTGTTCTGTAGGAAGCAATTATGTTGATGTTCAGACATAAATAATGGGAGGTGTATGGAGAGTTTTGCCCTTGAAGTAAGACTGACCTTGAGGGTAGAGTAATGATAGGTTAAGAGATTTACTGTGAAAACAGACAATGGAAAAATAAGACTAATTATAGTAAGGAAGTCATAGAAAGGAAAAAAAGGAGATAATGGTTTGTCTATTAGGGACAGGGAATGGAAAAGAGGAGGAACTGAATAGCAGAACAGTCATAAAGTTAAAAAATAAAATATGTCACTCACTTCAGAAAAATTGAATAAAGGAAGGATCAGAGGAGGAAGCAACCAGTTCCTGATGTAAGCAAGCAGTGAACCAACTTGGCTAATAGTCTTTATTTCCACACTCCACTCATAAGGGATGGCAAAAAATTGAGAGAGACATATGGAACAAATGTTTTTTTGTTCATCCTTCACTCCTCTGTGATTGGCTGCTCCTGTTGGTTAAATAGCCCTAACACTGGGTGAATCACTGTGGTTCTATTTTTCCCTTCATATCCCAGCACTGTCCAGAAAAATAACTCTCCTCCCCACCCCACTTAAAGTAAGGTGACCAGACATCCCGCTTTTGGCGTGACACCCCCGCTTTTTGATGCATTTTCCCGCGTCCCGCCCGCTTTTTTAAAAGGCACGCTTTTTTTGGCGCTGGCAGCTCCCGCCCATCAGCTGCTGGGCTGGCTCATCGTTCTGTTCTATGCTACCTACAAATTTAAGCCAGCCCAGCCTGCCGCTCACTGATTTGATTGGCTGGACTCCAGCCAATCAGTGAGCTGGCCAACCAGCTCACTGATTGGCTGGACTCCTTAGCTGAGGACGCATGGGCGAGTCTCCATTTTATTTTGTCTTTCTTGTTGGGGTTGCAGCTGCGCTTACTGGTGGTGAGTAAAATAAATCATGTTTTGTAAAAAAATTTACTCGGGAGTAAATTTTACTTACTCCCGAGTAAAATTTTTACTCGGGAGTAAAAATTGGCTGCCGGTCGTGCAGAGAACTTCCACGTGGTTCCATCCAGACTTGCCGCCCGTGCTGGCTGTGAACTCCGCAAAGCCAAAGGGGGAGAAGGCAGGGGGCTGTCTCCTCCTCCCAGCCCAGCAAACAGTCCTTTTTTCAGCTGTGCAGACAACTTCCACGTGGCTCTCGCAGCCCGGCAGAAGCATTTTTTCGGGGGAGGGCTCTGCCTTAAGCAAGAATTGCATTAAAGACCAGAGCAACAGGTATTTCCTTATTTGCCTGGAGAGACAAATAATTCCTAGGGATACTTGCCATGTTCTTTCATCACCATGACGATCTTATTTTTTTGAGCTAAATGTATTTTTCCAGTTTGAATTGGGCATAATCTTTTTTTATTGATCCACTGTCAGGAAGAGGGATTATAATTTAAAACAGATGATTTCAGTGGCATCTTTTTATTAATTTAAATTTCTTTCCGTTCTCCATACCCATCTTCTTGTATCAAATAATAGCTGTGGATTCATGTTTGAAGCAGTGCAGGAAATCTTGAAAACTTATGAATTTCTCTCCCCTCTGTGGCATTAGGCCTTAGTATCTGATTTGCTATATAACTTAGCAGTAGTTATTAGCACTCTTGGTGAATGATTCCCTTTTCTCAAATTATCTTGAACAATAGTTTGCAGTGTTTCATATCTTGCACCCAGCTTTTTAAATTTATTATTAAATAATTTGTATTCTATCAGGGGCTTTCAGCAGTTTACAGCAACAAAAATGCCAAATAAAATTATATTAATATAAAATCATTGTAACAATTCCACAAAAACAATAAAAAGAAAATCCAGTGATAAAACCATATTAAATCCCAATGGCTCTAGAAGACAGAATAATTTGTACAGCCTTCCTGAATGGACAGCAGGTTAGGGCTCCTGCTCTTGGGGGAGGTTTCCAAAGGATGGGCACCAGCTGAAACCTTCCTCCTGAGAAAGCCCTACCTTTGTCATGAATGGGATTACAGGGCCTCCCCAGAAGATATTTAAAGCTCTGGTAAGATAGCTTTGAGGGGGGTGGTCTTTAAATATTTGGACTTTAAGCTGATTTTGGAACATCTGTAAATTTGAAAGCACAAAAATGCTATTGGCTTGTTTCCAGATGAGTCATTTACTGTAAGGAGTATAGGCTCAATGTATTTTAAAATAATATTTTATTTATTGTGCATATGATTTTTTAAAATAGTGGTATTCTGTGTTGATTCTTTTTTTAAATTGTCTTAGACTATTTAAAAAAAGATTCTATCCAAAATAAATTGAAACAAGCCATTTTTAAAATTTCTATGCACAATACTTTGAAATGGACTCAGGAGTCATGATTGACACTGAGTGAATTTGCACTTTTAATAATCAGGAAGATACAATGGCATTGAAAAAAGTGACTGATGACCATTTTTCACACTTAGCGACCATTTTCACACTTAGCGACCGTTGTGGCATCCTCATGGTTACGCGATCAAAATGTTGATGTTTGGCAACGGATTCGTATTTCTGATGATAGTTTGAAATGGTGACAGTATAAATTATTGCTGGTGTAATACTTAACAATGGTTTTTAAGGATTTCTTTTATTTATAGAATACCTTTTTTATTATTTTGGGGGGATTTTTACTTTTAAATTGTTTATAAAATGTATTTACTACAAGAAATGTTCCTTTTTGCAAATGTGATCTTTGCAAATCTTTGTGATGCAATATGTTCAGACCAGGTTTATGTGTCTCAAAGTGGCTGCTATTCTATGGGCAGGCCAGGTTGGTGCAAGGCAGCTTTGCCAGATTTGGTGTGTTTCACCCTCATTGAATTTTATATCGTATAAAGAATGGAAGGAGGAAGGAAGAGAAAAAAGGAGGAAGGGAGTGAGTGAGGAAAGAAGAGGATGGAAGGAGGGAGGAAGGAAGGAAGAGAGGGAAAGAGCAGAAGACAGATAAGGTGAAGGTAGATAAGCAAGAGGAATGAAGGAAGAAGTGAGGAGTCTCGAGGAGGGGGAAAACATTTAGTGACCAAAGTTACAATGGCATTGAAAAAAGTGACCGATGACCATTTTTCACACTTAGCGACCGTTGAGACCATTTTTCACACTTAGCGACCGCTGTGACCATTTTTCACACTTAGCGACCGTTGCAGCATCCTCATGGTCACGTGATCAAAATTTTGTTTGGCAACAGATTCGTATTTATGCTGGTTTCAGTGTCCTGGGGTGACCTTTTGACCAAATTTTTTTTTTTAAATCAAGCCCCCCCCCCCTCCGGTCAAGGGTGTCCCTCTTTTCCAATCTGAAAATCTGGTCACCTTAACTTAAAGGAGCATTATCCCTTTTTTTGCCAGGTCCCCCAAAATCTGATGCTATGAATTGGGAATGGAGCTCTAGGGAGATCAGGACTGAGGCCATTTTGGAAGCCATTTCCTTTCTTGGAATATGGAGTTTATCTGAATCTAATGTGGGTACATTATATTCAGATAAACTCCTTATCCCAAGAAAGGAAATGGCCTATAATGTGAAGATACGTTGCAGGGGGTTACATCAATCAATAAAGATATAATGTGCACAATCTCTTATACAGCTAAGATAAGCCCATGGCAAGAAATTGCTTACAAATTCCACTTCCTTTTCAAAATGGATATAAAACCCTTTTACACATGAACTTAGATGTTCCCTGAGGAAGATGAAATATTTCATTGAGTTTTTCAAAATTCTCTATTATGACATCAAGCCTATTTGACAGTAGAGGACAAATTGTTTTTCACATGATAGAAAGTAATATGCCAGCAGTTCAAGAAAGGAGTAAGATTAAATTAGACTGTCTACTGGATTTATCTGCACCAAATACAAATCCTCCAGAAACTTTTAGGTGACATACTATTTAGTAGAACCAGAACAGCTTTAACATAGAAAGATCCTAATGTACAGGGAATTGACACTCAAGCTCAAAATGATACCAGAACATTAAAAGGGCCTACTTTCACATGTCCGTGGATCTTTTCAACACATTTGCACTGAATTCCATTCCTGGTTTTACATTCTAGAAAAGTATCTTTCAGATACTCCCTACAGAAAATGTGCACCCGAGAGATATCACGCTGCATTCCTTAGGCAGGCAGTACATTCCTGACAGTGAGCTGTCAGAATAGTGATATTTCAGCCAAAGACACAGCTTGTAGGAAACAACACTTTGTCTCCCGAGGAAAGGATCACCCCAAGAGTAGTTCAATACAACTCTTAAATGATACCAACCCATGAATAAACAACCTTTCATATGTGAATTATTTTCATAAATATCTGATAAAAGTTTTACATACCCCATAACCCCCCTGTACATAGAAGCAGGGCATGTAAATGTGCATATGATCAATGTCTTTCTTGTGTCATATTCTAACAGAATTCATGACTTATAGTTCCATTTTTTTTTAGAAAGAGATGAAACGCAACATGTCAGAGGTAACTAGATTTATGGTGTAGGTCTAAAGAAATCAGCTCTCCCTCTTTTCTGAATTCTTTGCCTTCTCGTGATTTAGTATGGTATGTTTTTTAATGCATTGGACTAGAACTCTCATAATCAATGGCCACTGGCTAGCTGGTTAGAGCTGACAGAAAAATAAAGTCCAAAATCATTGGGAAAGTATAAGATTCCTTTATCTGTTTTACTGAGTTTCTGTAGTTTAGAGAAAAAGCTACTGTTTAGCTGGTTTCCTATGAACAACAACAAAAAAGGCTCTTTAAAATTTTTGCTGATTCTTTAACCAGACATACACTGTGTGTGACCTCTAACAAGTTTTGAATGCAACCTCCTGACGCCCTCTAACAATTATCACCATGTTTAATGTGACCCAGAGAAAAGGATTAAAAGCATGACTGGGTGATAATCATGTAAAACATGTTTAATTAATCTAATTTCATCTCTTATTAATTATATATACAAGGAATGCAATCAATTTTAGTTTTTTCCCCCTGGCTTCATCTACTTTTTGGAATGTAGATTCAAAGCAATCATTCCAAAGTTTCAGGTCCAGTTCTTGCTATTAACCACAGATCAAATCTTTTGATATGTTCCTTGGTTGTTGCTGTTGTGTTCCACATACACTGCACACGCAAGAATATGAGCAAAACTGCTATTGCTGCTGTTATAAAGAAGTAGCCAGCAATAGTTAAAGTGTTACTGGTGATGGATGACTATTGGGAATTTGAAGAGGTGGCACTGGAAGTTTCTGCAGTATGAAAAGGATCCTTTAGTAACCATATCTTAGCCAATCCTTTTGATAAAGTTGCTCCTGCTTTTATTATTATTACTATTTAGAAAATGTAATGGCTGCCTCTCTTATACGAGATAGTCCTAGGCAATTTACAGCAACATTCCATAAAATCAGAATAAATATAACCCACAAAACTCTGTAACAAATCACATACCCATTAGAGTGCCACAACCTTCCACCAGCTTTATATTTACAGGTTCCCCATCTCCCAAGTTGGTACAGGATAGGCAAGCTGATTGGCAGAAGATACAGCCCTAACTTTTTGCCTTTCTTTCTGTCATCCTTGCAACAACATTTCTGTTTCCTCAGAAACAGTTTCTTGGGTGTTAATCTGATAAAAGGGGTGTGGGAATGAAGCTAACAAGTGCTGGCAATTTTAGGTCAGCTATCCTCCTCTGCTTGTTGAATAGGTTATCCAGTTATAATCATTGAGATTATTAGTATCTGTCTATTCAAGTGAAGAGCTGCCTTCACTTGAAGAAGACAATAATACTATTTTGCATATGAGATCAGCTATCAAGAAACGAGTCAGTCTGGATTTT
Organism: Thamnophis elegans; assembly: GCF_009769535.1. Classification (NCBI taxonomy): domain Eukaryota; kingdom Metazoa; phylum Chordata; class Lepidosauria; order Squamata; family Natricidae; genus Thamnophis; species Thamnophis elegans. Next base: position 67,738,503 of record NC_045542.1, read on the forward strand.
AGAATTTATCAGAGAGAGGGGGTCTGATCCTGCAGCAAGAAAGGCAGAAAGGGCAAAATTTCCTTTTGGTATTATTAAAGTTTATTGCAAGACCTCCCTGGCTTTGACACTTTTCTTTGATCATCTTCAAGAGGCACAACATACATGTACAGAATGATGGATACCTGGCTTATTGATGATATACATGAAAACATTTGCGAATTATAGTGAATAAGAGCACTGCAGCTGGCTATAAAAATCTAAAATCTAATCTAATTGCATCAAGATGTACCCAATGTTAGAAACCAAAAGATTAAGGAAACCATTGCTAGGAGAAAGTGGCAAGAAGGTGACAAGCAACAGGGAGAAAGCAGAACTATTTAACTCATTTTTTGCATCTGTCTTTACACAAAGGGATAAAACAGTCCAACCTATCAAAAACAGCACCACAAAAATCAGATTAGTAACATAAGTTGAAATAGGGAAGAAAATGGTAAGTGAGCACCTGTCTACTCTAGATGAGTTCAAATCACCAGGACAGGATGGAGTACACCCCAGGGTTCTGAAGGAACTGGCAGACGAGATCTCAGAACCACTGAACTATATCTTTCAGAGATCCTGGAGCACCGGGGAACTGCCAGAGGACTGGAAAAGAGCAGATGTGGTCCCGGTCTTCAAAAAATGAAAAAAAAAATCCAGGAAACTATAGACCTATCAGCCTGACCTCAATACCAGGAAAGATTCTGGAAAAGATAATCAAGCAACGAATTAGCGAACACCTAGAAGTAAACAAAGTAATAGCCAAAAGCCAACATGGATTTGTCAAAAACAGATCATGCCAGACTAATCTTATTGCATTCTTTGACAAAGTGACAAAATTAGTGGACCAGAGGAATGCCGTTGATATAGTTTACTTGGACTTCAGTAAGGCATTTGATAAGGTAGACCATAACCTACTATTAGATAAAGTAGAAGAATGTGGGTTAGACAGCATCACCACCGGACAGATTCATAACTGGCTGACCAAGCGCACTCAATGTGTAGTCCTCAATGGAACTGCATCTACATGGAAGGAAGTATGCAGTGGAGTACCCCAAGGCTCTGTTTTAGGCCCAGTACTCTTCAATATCTTCATCAGTGATTTGGATGAGGGAATAAATGGGGATCTCATCAAATTTGCAGATGACACCAAGCTGGCAGGAATAGCCAACATTCCAGAAGATAGGCTTAAAATACAGAAGGATCTTGACAAACTTGAACATTAGGCACTATCTACTAAAATGAAATTCAATGGTGAAAAGAGTAAGGTTCTACATTTAGGCAAGACAAATGAAATGCACAGGTATAGTATAGGTGATACCTTTCTCAATAGTAGTAACTGTGAGAGGGATCTTGGAGTCTTAGAGGACAACCATTTAAATATGAGCCAGCAGCGTGCAGCAGCTGCCAAAAAAGCCAACAAAGTTCTAGGCTACATAAACAGAGGGATAGAATCAAGATCACGTGAAGTGTTAATACCATTTTATAATGGTAAGGCCACACTTGGAATACTGCAATTCAGTTTTGGTCACCACAATGTAAAAAAGATGTGGAGACTCTAGAAAGAGTGCAGAGAAGAGCAGCAAAGATGATTAGGGAACTGGAGGCTAAAGCATATGAGGAATGGTTGCAGGAACTGGGTATGCCTAATTTAATGAAAAGAAGGACTAGGAATGACATGATAGCAGTGTCCCAATATCTCAGGGGCTGCCACAAAGAAGAGGGAGTCAAACTATTCTCCAAGGCATCTGAGGGTAGAACAAGAAGCAATGGGTGGAAACTAATCAAGGAGAGAAGCAACTTAGAACTGAGGAGAAATTTCCTGACAGTTAGAACAATTAATCAGTGGAACAGCTTGCCTCCAGAAGTTGTGAATGCCCCAACACTGGAAGGTTTTAAGAAGATGTTGGATAGCCATTTGTCTGAAATGGTATAGAGTTTTCTGCCTAGGCAGGGGGTTGGATTAGGAGACTTCCAAGGTCCCTTCCAACTCTGCTATTATACTGTATTGTATTAATAGTTCCATGATGTTCTGTATTGGGCAGGTGCCATTTGACTATTTTGGGTACTCTATTTTTAAAAACTAGAATAGACCCAGAGAAGAATTACAAAGACAGTCAAAGTATTGGAAATTAAACTGAGTGAGAAAATGAGAGAAATGAACATGTATAGCTTTGAGTAAAGATGACTGTCGTTACTGATGTGTTGCATGAAGAAAACTATCACCATTGTTCCAGAGTGCAGGACATTAAAACTTGTTATAATAATGCAGTTTCTGACTCAAGCCATAGAAAAAAAATGTAATGATACAACAATTTAACAGTAGAATCTATTGCTTGAGAAAATGTGGATTTTCCTTTGGTGGACTTGTTTAAGCACAGGTTGCATTGTCTGTCATGGATACAGCTTGCTTGCTTGCTTGCTTGATTCATTGATTATGAGCCATCAAGTTGTTTTCAACTGCTAGTGACCACACAGATAGATTTTCTCCAAGACGATCTATCTCTAACTTGTTTTTTTCATGTCTACCAGCAGTGCACTCATCTCCTCTGCAACAGAGTCCACCTTTTTGTTGATTATCTTCTTCTTTTCCTTTCTTCTATCATTCCTAGCATTAGAGTTTATCCCCAGAGAGTTGGGTCTTTGCATAATGTGTCCAAAGTAGTTTGAAGCAACTGGATGCATGCATAAAATGTTTTTTGCAAGACAGTTTATAAATATGGAAATGAATTAACAAGCTGATGCAAAGTGGGAGAGGTTGTTGGGCTAAAACAACAATATGCAAAGAGGATACGAGTTTTGAGAAGTGTAAGGCAAAAAGATGTGAACACTGAGGGAAATTACAAAGAAGTTCTTGCTAAATATTTTAACTCTGAGGTTAAAGGTAAATTAATTAGCTGCCAAGATTAGGTACTAGGAAAAGGACAGAATGATGGGAAGTTGAGGAATTAAATAGAGGCACATATAAAACCCCTGTCCTAGGGGAAAAGATCAGCAGAGTAAGCAGCTTCTTCCTCCTGGTAGAAAGTCAGTTATACTTGTGTATAAGTCTAAGGGTTTTACCTCTACTGTCAATTCTTGAAATGACTCTAACAGAAGCCATATTTTTCTCTGCTTTGTTTCTTAGTTGCCATGCTTATGGGGGGGGGGAGGCTTATGAAATGTAGAATGTTTTCCTCCAAATGTGGCAGACATAACAGCTATAAGGCTTGTGAGAACCAAGGCCAGCTCAACGTGCCCTAGCAACAGCAGGAGGGGGTGCTGAGAAGTTCATCATCTGCTTGGTTGGCTAACAAAACCTGTGACACAAGGGGGCTGGCCAGTATCTATTCTTTAATTATACCAATTATCCAGAGTTGGTTCCACATTTGATCGTGCCAATGTGATGTTCCCTATAAACAGGATCTTTTAGAAAGTTACGGCCTCAGAGTCTTGAACTGATTGGGAGCATTACTCAGAACCATGACATCTACAGCTAATGGGGGTAGAGCAGTTTCACCGGGTAAATTAAGAGTAATTCAGATCGATGGTCACACAATTGTGCCAAGGGGGGAGGGGGAATAGGGAGGGAGAGGGAAGGAGAGGGAGGGAGAGGGAGAGGGAGAGGGAAGGAGGGAGGGAGGGAGGGAGGGAGAGAGAGAGAGAGAGAGAGAGAGAGAGAGAGAGAGAGAGAGAGAGAGAGAGAGAGAGAGAGAGAGATGGATGGGCTACCAATATCCCCCATGAGTATGAGGAAGAATCAAGGCATGAGCATCCTAAAAACATGGAGGAGAGGAAAAGCAACTTAGAGATTCAGAAGGAAGGATCAAACCGTTAGAAAGATAGCTATCAGAGACTTCTGCTGAATCCTTGCCAAGGAACAATTGGTGTACTTCAGCATGTACTATGTTTCTAAAAAATGTTTCTCTGCCTTAAGGAGATTGCTTTCTTTCTTATATAGAAGAGGTGACTAACTCTAAACAAGTTGTAGCATTTTAATGAGGATATGTCCATTCTATTATATGACAAACAATAGCTTTTCAATCCAGGTGATGCCCATTTTTTACATATTTGTATTTTCTCATTAAATGGAAAATAATATTTAGCTCAATAAAACTGTGAACTTTGCTGAAAGACTGGATTGATTACATTGTCATTGGTTGGTGTTTACAACTTCTAGAATGAGTGTCGGGGCTGCTTCCCTCAGTAACCAAGAAAGAAACCACTCAACTCCATTTTGCAGAATTAAGAGTACTTTTACTGGTCATGAGCAGATAGTAGCTAAGCAAAGCAAAATCTGAGGCAAAAGCGCACGTAATCATATATATCAATATGTGACCTAACCCCCTCCCCTTGGTAACCCCATCCCATAGTCCAATCTAAACACCCCATAGGTGTCATGTGGGGGACATCTTCAAAGATCATCATCAGGTTGGTATGCCGGACAGTTGGCCTTGGCGGCAACTCCTCTCTCTGCAGCATGCGCAGTAGATGGTGAGAACAACTCCCTTTTTACAGTAACTCCTGCACAGAATAATTCCCTCACCCAAATACCATGCCCCCCTCCCTGTTTCAATGGCAGCCGAAAGCAAGCAGCAAAACAGAGGCTGACAATGAGAGTGGTCTATATTAATAGACATGCAATGGAACTTAGAAATCTTACTTCTTAACATAAATTACTACAATTTTTATTCAATTGCTCATGATGATTTTGCATTTATGAAATTTATTTTCAAAAGACTTGTTTTAGGTTGTTGTTTTTTGTCTTTAAAGGACAGATTCAGATATAGGATGGTTTTATTCAATCATTGGGACTCTTTGCAAGTCTCAAGAAGATGGTGAGGAATGGTCTAGATGTCTTAGGGATACAGGATTGTATCTTCTTGTGACCTTAACAAGGATTTCAGAGACATACCATTCAGGCTCTCTGAATAATAAAATTAATAACTTCACTTAATAAACCAATAATAAACAAATTAAAGAGGTTAACAGTTGTATTCTACGTGACAAAAATAACTCCTTAAGGATGTCTAAAGCATAGCTCCTTAATTTAGTGACAGCTTATATAAGTACAGCTTAAAAATAACTAGAAGACACCCTGTGCAAAGGAAGCACTATGTTTGCAATTTCTTGTTAATCAACTCTCTACAAGTGCTGACAGATGCTAATGATCTGAGAAAGTGTTTCAGTATGAGATTTTTTCCTTCTGGCTTTTCTACCTCATTGCTTAAGGTGGACAAGATAATAAAACATGGAAAGAGACAGTTGCCCCTTTGATGGATTCCAAGCCAGGAGATGACTGGAATGGCAAATACTCAATCAGAAAAATAAGCATGAACACAAAATAAAACAAACCCCTCCAGACTAGCTCAATACAACCTTGGAAGTGTCATGCGATCAGATTTTGCTATAGGGATTTCAGCATGAGTGTCATCTGTTAACTCTTGTGGATTTTGTGCCTTGACTGTTTTAGGATCTTGGCATGTTGAATCAGAAAGCTGAGTTGCTATAATTCCCTCATTCCCCAATAAGGAGTACTTGGGCAGTCAACTCCACCAGCCTGTGCTAACCATATTCCTAGTGGTTAAAGCACCAGCTAGAAACCAGGAGACATTCATTCTATTCCTGACTTAGTCATGAAGTCAACTGGGTGACTTTGGACTATTCACTCTCTCTTACTCATCTCTAGGAAGAAAGCAAGGGAAAAGCAATTCTGAAAAATCTTGCCAAGAAAACCATAGGGCATCACCCTATGGAGCCAAGGTGGTGCAGTGGTTAAATGCAGCACTGCAGGCTACTGCTAGATCAGCAGGTCAGCGGTTCAAATCTCACCGGCTCAGGGTTGACTCAGCCTTCCATCCTTCCGAGGTGGGTAAAATGAGGACCCAGATTGTTGGGGGCAATATGCTGACTCTCTGTAAACCGCTTAGAGAGGCCTGAAAGGCCTATGAAGCGGTATATAAGTCCACTGCTATTGCTATCACCCAAGCCCTGTTGTCAGGAGCCAGTGCTGATTTGAAGGCACCAATAAATTAATATGCCATACCTTATTTTAAACTGGAAGAGGTGGTTCTTTTGCCTAGTGTCTACAAGAACAAGGTGGAATTTTAGAAAAGACTTCAGTCACGCAACAAAAGGAATCCAGTTGTATTTTACAGAGAGTTTTCAAGTTAGTTGGGAAAAAAAAATCTGAAAATGAAACAATTAATTCCTATGCAAATCATACCCATCTGATAACAGAAAAATCTTTTAAAATTGCCAATGAGCAGAAAACAAATTATTGATTCACTTATAACATTTGCGACTCACTTTTCATCATTAAAAGGATAAATCCACAATGATGGGGCAACAAAAGAAAAGTAATAAAATAGTTAAAAGCGCATAAACAATAACATTACATTAGGTAGTAAAAGCATGCTATAAACAGAACCAACCGGCACAATAACAAAAGTAAAATAATAAAAAAGATCACAAACATGTCTAGATGTACATATCAGTCTTCAGGTTTTGCTCAGCAACTTATGGGACTAAGCAAAACAATAATCCTAATTAAGAAAGGAAAGAATTATTTGGTTGGGATGCCTGTACTAAAAAAAATTATTGATTCACTTATAAGATTTGCAACTGTAAAAGTATCATTTTTCAGCTTAATGCTTTGTGATATTACCCAGACTAGATTTTGTTTGTTTATATCATGCTTTTATTATTTTTGCTAATAACTCAAGATGGCGAACATATCCAGCATACCTTGCTTTTCTGATTTTCCTCACAACAACAACCCTATGAGGTGGGTTAGGTTTAGAGAGAGTTATGGCCCAAAATCACCCAGCTGGCTTTCATGGCTAAGGTGGGACTTGAATTCACTGTCTCTTGCTTTCTAGCCTGGTGCCTTAACCACTAGACCAGACTGGTTCTCTTAATGGTTAAGCCAATGAAGGAAGCTTCTTTTGATAGTATGGTGATGATTTGGTGATGTCTTTTAGATCTTCCTATAAAAGGTTGAGGTGATTGGACAAGCTAAGCCAAAATGGCTGCTTCTGCTTACTTCATATTCCATAGGTGTCTTAAAATTGTATTTAATTTGGATGTGAATTTGAGAGTCATGAATTACTTCGTGTATATAACCTTGCTATTTTCAGATCTAGTTTAAAGGGTTGGCACATACATTAGCTTGCATCTTTCAATAACAACTTGCATCTTTGTTGGTTTTTTTCTTTTGTATTCATAGTACTATTTGCATCTGAAGAGAAGAATTAGATACAGCATATTAAAACTGAAATCCTATTCTCATGCTTTCTTGGGAGCAGATCAGGTCATACTTCTGAGTGACACATGATGGTAGAATTGCAAATATATATTTTGAAAGTCATAAGATGAATTACATACATTACAAACTAAGGAATGACACCCAAATCATGCTACAGTATTGCTTTATGAATGAGCCTACTTATGTTTGAGAATTATAATTGATAATTTACACTTATACTATAGGTAGCTTTTGACTTATGGCCACTATTGTGTGCAAATTTTCTGTTGCTAAGTGAGTTTTGTCCCATTTTATGACCTTTCTTGCCACAGTTGTTAAGTGAATCACTGCAGTTGTTAAATAAGTAACATGGTTGTTAAGTGAACCTGGCTTCCCCATTGACTTTGCTTGTCAGAAGGTTGCAGAAGATGATCCTGCAGGGCCCCAGGACATCACAATTATAATAAATACATGATAAATAAATACATAAATAAATAAATATGCCAGTTGCCAAGCATCTGAATTTTGATGACATGACCATGGAGATACTCAATCCTTGTAAGTGTGAAAAAAGTCACTTTTTTCAGTGATGTAACTTTGAGCAGTCACTAAACAAATGGCTGTAAGTTGAGGACTACCTGTATTTAAATAATATGAAAAGGGTTTGATTCAGTTTAGTTGCAACAAAATAAGGACAGTAAATGGTCAACAATAAGGGGGAATCTCACATTGTTTAGAAAAGCTTCCTCTAGATCAGTGTTTTTCAACCTTGGCGACTTTAAGTCCTGTGGACTTCAACTCCCAGAATCCCCCATCCAGCTGGCTGGGGGATTCTGGGAGTTGAAGTCCACAGGATTTAAAGTCGCCAAGGTTGAGAAACACTGCTCTAGATGGTGAAATGGAATCCTAACATTAGAGCAACTTTTCAGTTGGTGTGTATATCTAGTGTTGTCTTCCCTAATGGAAGGTCCATTACAATTCCTATACTCCTCAGCTGACAAGGCTAAGGTTCCTCATTTCCAAGCACTGAACCGAAAAGAATGTGATTCAAAAGCATAAATAAAGTGTTGCTTGTAAAATATCAAAGAAAAATCTGTGTATATAGGAAAGGGAGGGAATGTATGTCCTTGGAGTTCTCTTTTGCCGGATCTAGCTTGTTCCAAATTTAGATAGACGCGTTACTCAACAACAAAGAGAAGAAATTGCATTGAACATGTGCATTTGTGGCGGAAATGAAAGGGCCTATTTAATTTAATGAAATTTTGTAGATGACATTAAGGGTAATTATACTAGCATCTACAGAGAAAACAAAAAAATCTGACTTGCTTGATTAGAAACTTAATAGATATGGCCCTTCATTAATGATCAAGGATCTTACAGTAACCCACATGCATTAATTCAAATCTGAATAGTATCTTAAGGTTAAGAAGCAATGTATTCATTAAACGTTTCTTCTGCAGATGTCTTTAATTACACGTACCCAAAAGTTCAGATTTTTTTTCTCCTCACAGCCCAAATTTGAGAAAGAGCAGTTAAAATTTTCTGTCAACAGCAGCATCAAATGCCTTTATGCAGAAATAAAATAGCCTTCACAAAAGGCTGACAAAATTCCACTTCAGAAGGCAAAATTAAAGTCTGACTGTAAGAAATTATATAATATTAAACACCAGGAAGTCTAATCTTTGCTCACTGAGCAGGAGCAAGTTCTAGCCCTTGAAGCCCTGGGGTTAGTGATTTGAGGGTGAAGATAAATACAAATTAGGGAGAGGTTAGAGTTAAGCATCCATGCCAATTTGGCATCAACATTCAGCAATGTAGCTAACCCTGCTTAGCAAGCCTCAGAAAACACAAAAGATATATTGATGGAAAACCAGCAGGTAAGTGAGACAATCCAGTGTTTTTTCACTAACATGAATAATCTCCCTGCTGGGCTCATATGAATGACATTCTTCATATGAATCATGGTCATATGAATGACCTTTTCCCTCCTGGGAAGAACTTATGGTTATGTGTTGTGACTCAGCAGAAGTTTGCTGTAAGTTGAGTTGGGATGCAGGAATAACAATGCAGCTGGGGCTCGTTAGTGGGGTTCTGGAGATAAAAGGACTGATGGTGCCATGCCCTGGTTGCAGAAGTCAACGTTCATCATTCATCGGTCATGGTTTGTTTGTGAGAGACACTTGGATAAGTGCTTTGCTTTCTGTAACCCTGATTCAAGGAGACACTTGGAGAAGTGATTTGTTTTGTAAGAGAACTTTGTTTTTGCATTCTGTTATCTTCTTGCCAGAGACTTTATTTATGTTTATTTTTGGGCTCGCAGCCAGCGTGAGCCGAGGCTGATAAAGTTCTTTCCTTTTAAGTTTGTCTGACTGTCATCTGTTAACGAGCGGAGAAGGGGGGTCAGAACAGTTATGTGTCCTGTGCCACAAGTTCCTGACTCTCAGAGAGCCAGGTGTTTCTTCCGAGACCAAAAAAGCGGCCCTAGAAAAGCATGGAAAGACCGGGAGCTTGAGGACAAGTGGTTTCAGGGACAACACAGCACTTTCTGGTTTCCTCAGGCAAGGAAATTCCTGAGATATGATGGCGAAACTCTAAAAAGGGAAGAAGCTGAGAAGATTTTCTCAGAGGATGAAAATTTATCTCTTCCATTGAGAATATGTCTCCAGAAGATTTTGGTGCAGGGAGGAGAAAGTAGAGGTTGTGAGAGATTTTGGCACTAATGAAGTGAGGCAAAGTAGTCAATGCGGTCTTGGAAGTAAAATTTAAAGTAGTTCAGTTCACATAGATCAGCAGAGCCAAACAGTGTCAATGAGTGGATGAGAGGATGGCAAGAGGGCCTTACAATTCTGAGACATTTTAAGGAACAATCAAACAGAAAAGGCCAGGCTCCTTTCAAACTAGGAAAGAAACACACTACAGGTGTTAAGATCAAAAAGGTGTTAAAATTGTGTTCAAACTGAGCAGGAATGTGGAGAGCTGACAAAATGAGAAAAGTCAGAGAGGTATCTCTGAAGATTCTCAATCATCCAGGTCATAGTTGTCCCAAGGGTGCTTTTTCAAAAGGCAACTGGATTTGGTTTTCCTTGAAGATGTTTTGCTGCTCATTCAAAAAGCTTCTTCAATTCTGATTGAACTGACGTGAACTGAATGACTTTTTAATGCTAGAAAGAACCTTGACTTTTGATATGGAACCTGCACTGAACTGAAAACGTTCCTTGAATAAGAAATGAAACATCTCCAAGAAAAACATAGTCCAGTTGCCTTTTGAAAAAGCACCTTTGGGAAAGTCACAAAGGTGATAGTAATATAATGGTGCTGGTTCAGATGACTCCTGTATTTCTCATTTTTCATCTCAGATTTACTACCCACATGGGGACAAAGATACCAACTTAAAATATTTAATTATTAAGATATAAGGAGTTGGCCCTGAAAAACTGAATCACATTGTCATTGGTGCAACATTGAAAAATACAATATGTCGGTTGCAAGATCGGATCAGGAATGAAAATGGTGATGGGAGGCAGCAACAAACTTGATGTTTTATATTCCTCTTTTATATTTTCCGACCCAGGATCCGAGGCATAGAATGTATACCTGTCATTTGCTCTTAGGTTTTGTAGCTGTTTTTCTTTGTTATTTAAAAAAACTGACTAAGGATAAAAATGCAAGTAAAATAAAAGGGGAGGGATTGAGTTTTAGTTAACTAGAACACAGAACAATTATATTCTTCTGTTATTTTTTCAGCAAAATTTAAGGCTAAAGAATATGAGGGTAAGAAAGGAAAACTTCTTGACAGGCAATCTATTTTTCTTTCTAGCTGGTAAGCTGCACCAGTTGAATCTGATATAGCTAAGGGCAAACTAGACTTGAAGGTACTCATGTGATTTGATTTTGTATCACTGATCTTTGTTGAACAAATTGCCTGAATGGGACCACTGTGCTTTGATGATACTATATTGGAGGTTAAATATATAATAGCCAGAGGTGCAAATGCTGCAACAATGGTGCCCACACATGTCTTCCCAACATGTGGCAGAACATTTCGTGCCCATATAGGCCTTACCAGCCACCTGCAGTCACACATCATGGACAGCCCACAACCTGTTAGATGTTGAGGTCCTCTTCAAACACGATGAAAGAACATCACAATTGGAGGTAGGGATAGGCTCTTAATTTTTGGACCAGTCATAGCTCCAACTGCAGTTTTGCCCTCCCTTCCGACTGATCTCACTGGAAGAAAGGGTCCCATAATGGCATTTTTCCACTCCAGCTTGTTTCAATGAAATTTTATTGTTTCTCTTAAAAAGTGACTGTCCTACATTAAAGTGATTTTTTTTTTCTTGGAAGGGAACTGGAAATAACAAAACAATTCATGAATATTTCTTTGTTCCTGAAGTAACTGAGTAAATGCTCCATGATTTGTCATATAATATTACCACAGTCAGTGACAGCTGGTGCTCACTAAGGCTACTGGAACAAGAGGCATCTCAATGAAGCAAAACCAAGAGATTAAGCAGCAGGTAGAGTTGAAAAGACACAAATATCTCTCCATCCGTCTTTGTAGACACATTCCAGGGTTGCTTCATTAAAATGGGCTACAATTACATAGCCCATAATTAAATAAAAGAATAGAATGATTAATAATCATTCAAAAGAAATGTATATTTTTGAAAAAGTGATCAATTTAAGAGTTTAGGAATAACCTGATGAATTTAGTAAAGGCCCATCTTAGTTCAAGCAAGAATTTATGAAGAATGATCCAAAGCATGAGATTGAGAAAAGTTGCTCTACTGTATTGTTCTGCTACAAATGGCATTTGGAGGTTTTTACCTTAGTCTGTTGCCATGTCATGTGATCAAATGGGGTGAGAAAGACAGTTTTGTTTGGAAGGATCAGTAGTAAAAGGAAACGAGGCCACCAAAAAACACAGCGGCTAGACACTATCAAAGCTACCACCAGCCAGAGCATAAAACAACTGGAAAAAGTCATTCAAGATCAGAAAATAGGAAGATAACTAGTCCAATAACTGAACCGACAGCATTATCTTTACCTCAGACTCGATGGAAAAGGGGGAAGTGAAGCTGGAGGTCTTTCAGATGAAAGTGGAAATGTGAAAGTGCTCACAAGTGTGTGAGAAAAAATTAGCAGAAGCACTTGTGTTTCCTGGGGACAAATTTGGAGTGGTGCTGCTCTTCTCCAACCCTTAACAAAGGGCATCTTCTGACTGACAGAGAGAGTAAAACAGAATCCTTTGGCCTGGTTACTTGGACAATTGTAAAACACACCACTACACCAGCCGCAACTGACTAAGAAGTGGCTTTGTGGAGTTAAATGTAGTTATAATAAGACTCTATTAGGCAATCATAGTCATCCAGTGAATGGGCCAGGATACTAGAAGGATTATATGTCTGTCATCTATGATCATAATCTATTCTCCTCCTCCTCCTCCTCCTCCTCCTCCTCCTCCTCCTCCTCCTCCTCCTCTTCCTCCTCCTCCTCTGCCTGCCAATCTAATAGAATGTGAGTCTGAGTGATGAATGATAAAACCATAAAAAGAAACAATATTAAACCACCATGAAAAACATTGGTGTTATTAAAAAAAGGTTAGGAAAGATCATTGGCTATTACAAACAGTGGAGCCAACTCAGCAGATCCCCATTCCCTTAAGACCCCCAGGACTGTTGGCACAGCAAAGTTTGGAGGGCTTTCTAGAAGTATGCCAGTGAAGGTGACAATCTCACCTGGGATGGGGAAATAGTGTTCCAAAGGGTGGGTACATGGAAGAAAAGGCCAGCCTCTTGGGTCCCACCAGATGTAACTCTTTAGTAGATGGGACCCACATCATAGCTTTTCTGCCATGATAGGATGAGCAGATGTAATCAGGAAGAGGCAGTTGCTCAAATAACCCAGCCCCATACCATGAAGGGTATAAGCCATGTCAAAGCTGGACAAGGTCTAGTTATTGTAAAAAAGAGATGGGAAAAGGCACAAGGGAAGGAGATAGATTCCAGGAAGGATATTTTGTCCCTTCACAGGAGGGAAGGATTTAAATATTTGAGTCTATTCTCAAAAGTAAGCCAATTCTTACTAAGTTGCATCCCATGACAGAAGGTACAGAGCACTGCTTTGTTTTTAGGATGATTAAGAATAAGATAACATCAGTGTGATCATCTTGAGTCAAAGGTTTAATCTTCTACTTCTGATAATTGCAATGTCACTTCTAAAGGACTGCTGAAAATCAGCTCACTGCTGAAATGCAAATCAAATGCTGGAGAGCTTCATTGCAAGGCATTAGGAAGTACTTGTGAAGTGTGCTGAATTCCATTCCGTATAGAAATTAGAGTGAAACAGTAGGGTTCAAATTTACCCACGGGGAGCTAATTTGTTTTCCGAATCATATTCCATTGCACAATCATGAAGGTCAGAATTAAGATTCAAGCTCATGTTCCTTAAAATGTCCATGTTAGAATACAAATCTGAACAAAAAATGTATCCAAAAATTAAATATAGCTAACATTTGTAGAGCAAGGCTGAACATTTTTTTTTTCTGGGTAAGATTCCCCATAGTGTGTATGGGAAGATAGATATCAAAAATATCACTCAGACAAGATTTTCCTTATTTCTTGATTTGGATGCTTTCTTTTAAAATGTTAGCTCTAATGTTTTGCATAATAGTTTCATTGTATTGTATGGTACTGTATGTTTTGAAGAAAAACAGCCAAAAATAGATTTGTTGGTGGAGGCTGAGTGGAAGCTAGAAGCACACAGGTATTCATGGGGATCTGTATCACCATGATTGGCTTTCCTATATAAACATAGTATTTATCTGTCAATTGTGCAGTTATACTAGGACCTTAAAGATGCACAATTGTTTCATACGACATGGCTGAGGATGATGTGGGATGAAATTGCTGACGTTATGATGGAGTTGTATGAGTGATTCATTCCACAGGTCCAGATGTTGAGAATATCATTATGATTCTCAGGTAAAGGAAAGGCTTCTGGGTCAAGAGTTGAGAAAGCAGGGCCATGAACAGTCATAGAACTTCACAATATGGTTGACCTAGAACAATGTTCTTCACAGATATCCTTAATTGCATTTGTTCTGATTTACTTGATAGAAATGTTCAACTGATGGAATGAAACCAAGCATTCATGAGAAGGAACCAGAGATGGGTTCCTACAAGTTCGGACCGGTGTGGCTGAGTAGGTAGTAACCTGGCTGGGCATGCACCCGAACCGGTTCTTATTGGGTGTATGGCAGCACTGTAGGCCTTGTTTTTTTGTTTCTGTGCATGTGCAGAAGCAATTTTTTTACTTCTGTGCATGTGCACGCACACACGAAGTGCGCCCGTGCCCAAAGCACTTACCTGAGTGAACCAGCAGTAACAGAACCCAGAACCTACCCCTGGGTGGAACTATACACCCAATAAGGTCACCAGACAAATCAATAGATCCAGATCGACTGCTAGGGAAGCTTTACTAAAAGATCACAACAGGAGAATCCACTGGTTATTACTAGAGGTCATTGCTCAAACTACTCGAATTCATTATTAATATTCTGCATATTGGAGAATGATACTGCAGTTTCTCAGGTTTGGCTTCCAGGATCATACTTGCATACAGCTAACCATTCAACCTGAACCGGTTTTTTACAAACAACAAACAAAAACAGGACAAAGATGGTAACATGGAAATGAGACCCTGCAACAAACCTTGGTGTCCATTTTGCACCCATGTTTATACCAATTGGATCATTACCCCTGACCCCAACCTTCACACATTCTTTCTCCAATGTGATATAGACCTTCATCCACCAGCCACACCCCTCTGGATTCTGCATAGGACAAATGGGATACATTTTGTGCAAAATAATTAATGGTTGATATCACAACTTAAACCAAGTAATATTGGAGCATTTCAATCTCCCAGGGCACTATTAAGGGATCTCAAGGTGACCATCTTAGAAAAGAAAAGAGAGACTTTAACAACACGATTGAGCCACAGATACATCAAAAAGGTTTCAGGCTATTGTAATACGTCTCAATAAACCCAATGAGTTTTTAACACACTACAACTGTTAAGTGATAAGCTACTTGTATTGTAGCTCACATGTAACCTGTATCTGCAAACCCAACCTCATCTTCCCCAGCCTCACTGCAGTTTAAATTCTAGTTTAGCACCCTGCACTTCTAAAATGGTGAGCTGCATATTAAAAGTTGATGCCTTTTAATACTATTTGTGACTGGGAAATGGTGCTCCTAGAGTCCTTCTGATATTTGTAGATATTTTCCTGTGTGTACCCAAAGGGGCATTGTGCTTTCGGTATTCACCCAGAACAGAAGCAGATGTTCCCTGTTACATTCTGTTTGAAGGCATGCTTGTTTCTAGCGGTCTAATTTTCCAGTAGATAAGAGATATTCCTCTTCGTTTTCTTTATAACAGCCACCACCATGATGGCAAGGAAGGGAATGTTTGGGAATGTATGATAAAATATTTTATTTTTTTTCTTTAAAAATACAGCAACAACAGATTTACACGCATGTGTACATGCATGTGTGTGTGCATGCACATGCGCTCGTGCGCGCAAGCGCACGCACGCACACACACACACTCACACACACACAGATATAAATTTAGATCAAGGCTAAGTCCCCTTGCTGGAGGGTTGCAGTGTCTCTTTTGACATTCTGGTGGCTAACACTTGAAAGCTACTCAGATAGCTCCCAAACATTAGAGATTAGAGAGAAAGCACCAGGAAGTCATTCTGGACTATTAACAAATCAGCTGCTGAGCCATTAATAACCCTACAGCAATAATAAAATATGTCACATATGATATGTACCAAATAATATGTACAATATGTACAAAATAATCTAGCAGCATAGATAAAAGAAGATTGAAAGAACTATGTATCATAACTGAAAAAAATGTTTCCTATGATTTATATTTTTATTGTCCAAAATAGATGTACTTACAGTAGCGATCAGATTCTTCTGCAGCCTTCTCATCTGCCTGCAGTGTTTCCCATCCTAGAATAGCTTTTCCAATGAGTTGAGTATGAGGAAAGCAGCACAGTGTCTAACATTAACAGCCCGAAGTTGAAAAGCAAGGGTAGCTGGACTTGCAAACCGGAAAAGTTGTGATAAAATTTTAGTCCAGCAATAACTGGACTGGACAAACTAGAATTTCAAGACAGCAGCCTAACCATTGGCCCCTCCTTATCCTCTGGCATATTTGCATAAGAGTGGATGTTTTAAAAGAAAGTTTGACAAGCCATATGCAATGTATGGAGTTGATAAAGAATGTCTTGAAATACCTGAATGTGATATTTGAATGCAAACAAATGGACTCCTGCAGAAGGCAGTGGAACAAAAGCCAGGGGTGATTAAGAACATAGTTACGGCTCGACACACATAAAGCTGATAAATATTACTTTTTTTCTCATGTGATTGCTACACACATTTCTTTCAGCAACAGCCATGCCTTTCATGATCCCTACTTTAGATTATCTTGTTTCAGTGTTTCTTTTATTCAAAAGAAACATATCTATTCTCTGTTTTGTAAATTTGCAACACTCTTTTAAAAAATCCCAAGCCTTCACTTTCAGGAGAATCAGCTGTGCAACGAGACCATGAGAATAAGAGGAAGCCAAAATGAACTGTGACAAGTGAGTTGTCTAGATGTGTTATTAATTTAGACTTCAGTCCAAAGTCCTCCGTGATGTTATGGAGAAACTAGAAGCCTTGTGAATGGTAAAACTTCCACATACAATTAACAGAGTATATCTTGCTAGCTTTGGTAGGGAGCCAGAGCTAGCAAGATAGCAAAAGTTTAAAGTGATGGAATAATGAATGAGCAGCATTCTCTTTATCTCAGATAGTCCACAACTGGAAGGTGTATTGTATGTGGGTGAAGAAAGCACCCACAAGACCTAGTTTCACAATCTGAGCGATCTCCTACAGTAATAGTTGCACATGGCAGAATGTTAGGGTTACTAGGTCTGGGTTACATATATCCAGGTAGCTCTTAAATCATGGCCAAGAAATATTAAAAGAAATATCAGTTCTTTGCTGCCATCTGTTGATTTTCTGGATTTTTGCATCCTACTTCTAGCAGCCTTACTGAATGGGCAAGGCATAGGATGCCAAAAGGATGCCAGCGCTCACTTCATTTTATGCCAACAAGGTCATGAGAACAGTCCCTGGGCAAATCCATGTTAGAATATAGTTATGGTGTAATTGCCTCAACTTATTCAGGGACCTCTTGTTTTTTAATATGTTGCTGGTTTACTGAACTCTGCAATGTACATACCCTGAATAGTACCCAGAAGCTACCTTGGAGCCATCAGTAGGCAAATTTCTAGCTGCATACTTTCTCATTCTCAAATGGAATAGGAATTATTATTTGTATTATTTAGATTTCTTTTCTGTGCTGCTCCCTGCTTTGGTATTTGACCTGCAGCAATGAAACAGATGTCTACTTTGTGGGTTTTAAAAATATTGATTCTGTTGCTTGTACTTTATGTATACATACTTATAATTTTAATTCATATGGTTTTGCTGAGGTTGTAGTGGCCCTGACATAGTTTTAGATATCGATGCTTCTGTCTCATCTTTCTTCCTGCTAATATTCAGGTTTGAGGAATTAAAATATATTTTTAATTTTGAAAGCGGCAAACTTTTAAATTAAGAACTGCAAACTTCTTCATATATCCTGGGATATTTTAATTTCTGTTGTCTGTAATGATTAATTCATTAATCCTAGGTGTTACAGGAAATAATCCTAATGACTTCTAAAAAAGCTTTGTGTGTATGTGAATTTAAAGGAAGTTACAAAACTTTTCCAGGTTTTAAACAGCTTTTCATGGCCTTCCTTCCTTCCTTTCTCTTTCTTTCCTTCCTTTCTCTTTCCTTCCTTCCTCCCTCTCAATCAATATCTATCTATCTATCTATCTATCTGTCTGTCTGTCTGTCTGTCTGTCTGTCTGTCTGTCTGTCTGTCTGTCTGTCTATCTATCTATCTATCTATCTATCTATCTATCTATCTATCTACTATCTATCATCTATCTATCTATCTATCTATCTATCTATCTATCTATCTATCTATCTATCTATCTTCTATCTATCATCTATCTATCTATCTATCTATCTATCTATCTATCTATCTATCTATCATCTATCATCTATCTATGCTTAAAGCTAGATAGTTAATATGACCATTCTCCAGAGGTGTAATTTACTGTATAATTACAGTTTGGCAAGAACATTTGAAGAACCCTGCAGGCCACATCAAAGACTTTCCTGAATCTCAAATTCTATGCCTCTGGAATAAAACTTTCCAGTTTCTCCCTCCATCCTGCTGCCTTTTGGAAATGAACTGTCTGAAAAGTATCATATTAATCATGTGTGCACTGTATAGGGAGGCAGACTGCATAGCATGGGCGTCTACTACACCATAAAAATGGTGTGATATGACCGTGTGAATATGATTTAACAAAAAGGAATTTTTTTAAAAAACTTCAAACAAAGAAAATTAAATTTATGATAATGACCATGATCTTAGACAGTTTTAAATAGGGGAATTAGATTAATTTATGGTAAATGAAGCTGTCTGTAGCTGTTAATCATGACGTCTATATTCTACTCCCAGGGTGACAAATAGCTGGTTTCTACAAGTCACTGACTACATCAAAAGATGTTTGTTGTACCTTGAATAGTTATATACAAGAAATAATCTTACTAGTGTAAGGCAAATGATGGTGCAGGAACCTCTTGTGCAGCTGACTGTCTAATTGTGCTTGAAGTTGGCCACTATAGGAAACAGAACATTAAAGATCCTATCCCATTGTCCTTGCTATAATAGGCTGTCAGATCAACAGAATGTTCAGCTAGACAAAGCAAAAAGGATATGGCATCAAAGTGGAGATTCAAATATCACATGTAATCTAAAGTATCATTTATTATGTTGGGGCTAGTCATTTATGAATGAGTGAATGAATGAATGAATGAATGAGTGAATGAATGAATAACTAAATAAGGCAAATATGCTTCGCTTCATAGGAGTGAGGGAGTATGTATTTCAACTCTAACCCTGTCCTAGGCTTGTATGTGCTGGACACTATTTGGTTTTCATTGAATGGTTTCCTTTTTCCTTTCCTCCTCTTACTTCAACATCAAAGGCTTTGTGCTGTATTGCTTAGGAAAAGGGAAACTTTGGCATGTATTTCTTGTGTCTATGATGCCATATTTATTTTGATGGTAAAATTCATAACTTGAAAGTAACCAATTATAAAGTGCCCCTTATTAATGAGACACCTGCAGATTCAATCCTGGAATCCTTACCTGATTCTTAGGATCTGGCCAATAGACTTAGAATCTGAACAAGAGAGCCAGAAATTACTTTGCAGACAATTAGGGTTCCTTTTGGAATAAAGTCACCTTAGATAAACTCCAGTCAGAAACTTATTGATCACAATTTATAACCTGTTAAAATCTAATTCTACTCTGGAAAATGCTATTAAGGCCTAAAAGATGACTGAAATTAAAAGAAAATAAACAAAATGGTTTGCAGAGAGTAAGAATTCTGCCTCAACTTAGCAAACTTATATGGAGTCATCTAGGGAAACAGCTTTTTGCTGACATTATTTCCAAGGTGAGAAATATCATGAATTGGGTTTCAAAATTACATGTTCCTTTATAGAGAAGAGAAACATAATGAAAGTTCATCAAATGAATGAAAGAAGCATTAGAAAATACCGCTGTGAAATAGCACCATTCTATTTATTATTATTGCTTAGTGAAAAAGCTATTATTGCAAGACGTTTTGACCTATTGATACGATCCCAACACAATTACACAGTGGAATAAGATACATTTCTGAAAAAGATACAGCAGATTTATTTATCATTGCCCCAAGGCTTTAGGATATTACTTAGCAGGTTTGCTGCTATTTGTGAGAATTGGTTGTTGAAATTTATGCAAATTAGATCCAAGCTAAAACCCACATTTTCCCTGTTCTTCTTGGACAAGCCAACCTTCTGGTATAGAAAAAAGCAGATCTGAAAAAGATTAGGCTTTCCATAGTTATATCTCACCATATTTATTATATTTTTGGTGCATCGATGTCCCAGTTATGAACGACTTTCATATTTCTCATTTTGAAGAGCTAATATGATGAAGTATGACAGAATTGTTCCTTGCTAATTTAAATAATCATGTACATAAATCTATTACAAGAAAACAAAAATACTGCAAAAATACTGCAACAAAACAGGCTCGGTTACTGAATTCATCTCATAACAAATGCAGCTGTATACTTTTCCTGCCTCCAATAATACAGGCAGAAATGGAATAGGTAAGAAATCTAAAATCTCATTTAAAATGGCAGGCAACTGACTGAAAGGGAGAATAAAAATAAAATACAAATGGTTATCAATTCTGTTTCTGAAGCAAGATGAACACAAAAGGCTTCACTAAGTTTCGTTTTGAAAAAAAATGCATTATATCTCCTAATCTGATTGCTTTTGTTTGAAGGGTTAGAAGAGGCAGACATGTCTCTTCGGCCAAAAACCGATTAAATCTGAATACAGCCGTAGTACAGCAAGGTGATGGGTGGACTGAATGGAGGCCTATCATTATTAACCACATGGAGTCACAATAATCAAGTATAAAAATAGATCTAAAGGGTACATAAATAATTGCACTTTACTCAAGACCTTTTAGTAGCAGCTTCCTGAATATTTTAAAGTTCTCTATATGATCACCACAGGCAAATTCCTGAAAATTAGCAATTCATATTTGGCACCTAGCTCCCTGTAGCACAGTATTAGAATTAAAGTCAGGGGTGAAATCCAGCAGGTTCTGGAGAACTGGTAGTGGAAATTTTGAGTAGTTCGGAGAACCAGCAAATGCCACCAGAGTAGGGTGGGAATGGAGATTTTCCAGTATCATTCTCCTGCTACACCCACCAATCCACACCCACCAATCCACACCCACCAATCCACACCGCCCTCAACCTAGCCATGCCCACATAACTGGTAGTAAAAAAAATGATTTTCACCACTGATTAAAGTCACAGATTGTTACATCATACAGGGAACTAAACATGGAATCCACAGGCATTTTCCTGAGATCAGAGAGAAATTAAATCTTCCCTTACTAGGTCAGGGCAAATGGATCTATCTGGACAATTCTTTTTCAGCTTGCCTTTCTCTGAGATGTCAGGGATATGGCTTTTTAAATTCCCAATTTTGTTTTGTGTCACTGAGTTTACAGTTTAGCACTATCTGCATTATTTTTGTAAATGATTAGTGACTTTTTTTTTGGAGTTCTTTCACCTATCTTGGAAGTGATGTTTACTGCTTCTCGTTAATTTCACTAATTATTCCATGTGATTGAAAATAGCTGTAATACCATGGATTTATAGATTTATACTTTATACTGATGATACTTTACTGATACCAAAACGATCCTTCCATTTTCCCTGTGTTTTATATGCACAGAGAGTTGGATATTACAGCATATGAAATTTGTTTATTTGAATCAATTAAAAAATAAGTAAATAAATGACATGGAGCAAAGACCAGTCTCATATAATGGAATGAACGAGAAGTAAGTACTGTAAATGTAAAATAGCAATGTTCAACATTCATTTCTCATCCTCTTTATTTTTTGCATGGCTCATTGTAATTCTAAGAAGTATATTGGAATTCCATACATTTCCAGTAAATAGCTGAACTATACAAAGCCCAGAAATTTACAACAGGTTAGATCTTTACTTAGTTATATTTGAAATATAGTTATCCAGATATAAATTTTGAATCCTCACTAATGCAGTGTCATAATTGGGATGATGGCCAAACTGTGCAGAGAGATACCTATATTCCTTTGCAATTATCAATACTTTGAACATTGCTGGTAACATATATCAGAAAAAATGACTTGCCATATAACTTCCAGCTAGTAGGTTTAGTTGGAGGCTCTCATGAATACTTAAATCCAGCCTACGGCAAAAGAGTTTTTATGGCGCAACATGAATATACTCAAAGCAATGGTTGCTTCATAATTTGTGCTAAAAATACAAACTGTCATAATGATGAGTACCACGAATTTTTTCACTCTCCCAATGATATGATTGTGTTCAGAATGCACACAGTTAAGAAACTAATTATAGACAGTTTTTTTTAAAAAAAAATCAACATTAAAATGACAAAATATAACTCACATGAGCAATGCGTCATGATCCACTATTAGAAAGCAAATTTAATCAAGAATTGGATGGCTTTGAGTCATAGGTTTGCTTTTGATTCCCCCATCCTCAATTATATACAGAATAAATGGCAGGACCTAGCAAACTATTGACTGCAAAAAGCTAAAAATGGTTAGGCCTGGTTAGTGTTTAAAGAAAAACGCATTCACAGAGCATTTGGGAGGTGGATATGTGAATTGGAAAAAATGCCCCAACAAACGCCACCCCCCCAAACCCCAAAGAACATCCTAGAAAAGGCTATATTATTACTAAGAAAATGACATTAAGGCTTTCAAGAAATCTGAGTTTATTTTGAAGGAGACTTACATGAAAGCCTATCATTTAAATGTTTTATACATCCAATTCGTTTTTAAATGGAAAAATAGCATCCGCAGTGTGAAGAAGTCAGAGAAGAAGAGGGTGTCACATAGTACAGATTTTTACAGTGGCCATCCTTCAGAATATAGTTAAGGCAGAAATGGGAGTAGATGAGAGCATCATAAATATGCTACAAGAAGAGAAGTGCCTAATTAGAAGATAAGGAAAGTGCATTAGGACAGCAAAATTAAAGCGCTCATAAAATCAGTACCTTTGACAAAGAAAAAATAGTTAGAAAAGAAAGGTGGCAGCAGAGGGCAATGGCAATTTCCAATTTTATGCATATGGAAACAGTATTTAAATATAATTTCTAAAGTCTCTTTACTTAAAAGATTTTCAAAGAGAGCTTAATTCAACCATGTCTATATTGCCATTTCTCATATGCATGTAGGATTAATTATTTTCACATGGATCTAAGGAATAACTGCAACTACGAACTTGTTCAAAATGTAATTTCTATCTTGCAAAGTGCAGAGTCTCTCCTTGAAGACTTTTTTGTTTTAACAGAAGCTTTCACAAATGCATACAGATTAAAAAAATAATTTTATTTATCTACCTAAGGAAAGAAAACTCACCTGAAATGCACATGAATAAATTGAAGTATGTCAAAGGATATCTCCTAATTTCTAATACTTTCTATATGCTAAACAAGAAATTTATCATTTTCTTTAAACTTGTATGAAATAATTGATAAAAATTATATCACAGAATCCTTATGATATTCCTAAACATCATCACTGTTCCCATATATCATCTTGATTTAAGAAAGCAAGATTTTGCATATCTTTCCAACAGGAAGTCTAATATCACATTTTTTTCTCTTAGCTTCTCTTTTAAAATGAACTAGAAATTCGAACAAATTCTGCTAGCAGCTATGTTACTGACTTAACACTCCAGTACAGAACAATAGAAAAGCATTATAATCTATCAAACTCATTGTAAGATAATTCATTATCAGTTAAAAGGCAGGTTCACACAAAAACCAAGGGAAACAGTTCAAATGTTTGTAGAATATACTGTAAGTCTACTCCAGTTTGAAAATACAAAGTAATAAAAAGCAAAAATAGAGAATCCCAAGGATGCCTGAGAAATTAACAGTTCTTGCTGGCACATAAATTATTTTTCCACCAATGTGAGATATATTATTTTAATTGAAATTATATACGTAATTATTTCCATTTTCTAATCCCTTCGTATCTGTTATCACATGCAGACATCTAAGTGATGGAATCATGTGCTAAGATGCCCCGGAAGGAGCAGAGATAATGCTGTGGCCAAAACCAGTGGACTAGTAATAAATCTGATCTGACAGAACTTTTCTGGACAAGGAGAGAATGACAGATTGTCTACTTATGTTCCAGATAACTGATACTCATGAGGAAACTTCAGTATGGTAGTTAACTTGAGAATCTGATGCTGGAAGAAGAGTGAAGTCATTAAAATTGTGACCATACCAGAGGATTTCAGGAACACTAGGTTCATCAGCCTCATTTGGAATTTATAATTGTTTTAAAGTTAAAAGAGATAGCTCAAGCAACAAGTTTGAAAAAACATCCTGAAAATCATTTCCACCTCATCCCAAAAACAGAGACATGCAACAGTTATGCAAATCACTGCAGTCTTTTATCTTTTCTTTCAGTCACACATACACACAGTCGGCCACTGCATAACTGAAAATGTTCCCTTGGCATATCTAAAGTCTTCTGAGTTGGCCTAATTATAAATTATAAAGAAAACTTTGAGCACAGCCTGGTATATTGCATTCCGAGAATAGCAATTAAAAATTAGTTAGATATGGTCAAGATAGATGACATTGAATTTGATGTGACAAAGGAAATTTATTAAGATGCAAATAGTCAGAATTCTGAAAAAAAAAGGTCCAGGTAAATTGAAAAGGCAACTTCTTCTAAATATATGGAATGCTTTATCTGTTTGTGAACTTGAATGTATGGTTTCCAAACTCTAAATTGGAATGAAATCTCAGCTAAAAAATTTACTGTTGTAGTAATTGTTTGTGGGGATTATGAAGGTGGAAGAGAAGGAGGATGAAGAGAATGACTTTAGTTCATGTCCTTATATTTTACTTTCACTGGGTCTCTTTGTTGCTGTAACATGATATAGATTTTAGTGAGACGCGGTGGTTTAGTGGCTAAGACACTGAGCTTGTTGATATGGTCAGCAGTTCAACGATTCAAATCCCTAGTGCTACATAATAGAATGAGCTCCTGTTGCTTGTCCCAGCTGCTGCAATTCGAAAGCATGTAAAAATGCAAGTAGAAAAATAAGGACCACCTTTGGTGGGAAGGTAACAGCATTCCGTGAGCCTTTGGCGTTTAGGCATGCCAGCCACATGACCACAAAGACATCTTCGTAAAGCACTGGCTCTTTGGCTTAGAAACAGAGATGAGCACCACCCCTTAGAGTCAAAATGACTAACACATATATGAGAGGGGAAGCTTTATCTTTACATAACATAGTTTTCAGAGCTCATCCCTTTGGAAATTTCCCAAAGTAATTTAAATGGAACAACATGGTAGTGGTTGTCACAATATGGTCTTGTATCATGATCAAGCCCTGTGGTTTAAAACAGGGGTCCCTAACCCTTGAGTCATGGACTGGCACCGGTCCATGGCAGGCCAACAACTGGGCAACAGAAACAAGTGAAGCCCCATTTGTAGGATACAGGCAGCATGCAAAACCACACCCCCTCAATGAAACCAGTCCCTGGTGCCAAAAAAGTTGGGGGCTGCTAGTCTAAAACATTGAGTTGCAGGTTTTATTGTTCCCCTTTAAAAAGAAAAAAAAAGAAAAACAATAGCAATGGATATCTAAAGAAGAAAAAGTGAAAAATGTCAAGGCATATATTAAAACTACATTATAATGACTAAAAATTTGCCATTCATCTTCCTAACCTATTCTCATGTCAGCTTCTAGCTCACAGACAAAGATATTCAAAGAGAACCAATCAGTTGCTTCATAGTCTCTCATTGGGTGTACTTGCCCCTAAGTCCTGTTTTTTCTTTCTTTCATTGCTAATTTTTGTTTGTGTGATTTACAACTCATGGGTGGAATGAAGACCAGAGGCACTCCCCTGTTAAGTAAGGTTTTAGATGAATGATAGAATTCAGCCCAGAATGCTCGCTAGGCAAAGTTCACTTGCAGAGAGAAAATACAAACAAAATATCCTTGCAAAGAATGTTATTACTGTAGGCAATGGGCAACTCATTAACAAAACTGAGCACAGCAGTATCACATGGAGTGAACAGCTCTTAATCTCTAGCAGGCTTCTACTCACTCAGGCTTCACATATGACCATGCTGGAAACCAATTTAAATTACACTTTAGGTAATTTAGGTTTAGCTTAGAAACTATACTAGCGTTTGTGGGGGTCAGTAGTATAATTACAGTGCTAATGTAAACATTAGATCTAGATGTTTTGATAAATTCTGTGTGCAAGTCCATCCGATATCCAGATTCAAGTTAACGAAAGAAACTTGCTGCTGAGTCCCATAGAAGTGATGGCATTATTTTTATTTGGTTTTTAATTTGTTTTATTTTCAGTTTGCTTTAAATACATTTACAGTGCCCCCATCTTTTCATCAAAGAAATGTGAAAATAAATATATTTCTTGATAGAGGAATAATCTGCGCTAGTTGTCCTAAACATCTTTTAACCTTCACAAAAGGTGCTTTATATTTTCTTTGTATACTCCAGCTGAACTATTCTGGAATTTAATTTTCTATCAGTGTATAAAGGAAGTTGGAAGAACTCCCCTCCCCCCCAGTAATCATCACCATTTGAAAAGAGAATTCTTTTAAAATGTTGCTCTTCAGTTTCTAAGGCCATATAATTTATCTTTCTTTTCGTGAAGAAATCTTTGTGATACACAGTTGCTTCATGCAGAAGTACATAGCAAGAAGAATGTGAGTACTCTATAGAGACTCAGAATGATTGACCTCTCTTTGTAAAAATGGTGAGAGATGAAAACCTGATAAAAAAAATCTCTGACTACTTGATAACTACAACTACCAAAATGCCTGTCTGTCCAACATATCCATCTATGTTTGGGTGTATACATATACATGACTATCATTTAAGATGACTTATATTTCTGAATAGCTAAGTTTTTTGATGATACACAAGGAATACTATAATTAACACATCTATTTATTATATATGCAATTCTGTATTCTTTGTTGACATACAGAAATTGTATAGATGGACTGTATTTCTATAGTTTATATCTTTAAAATAGCCTATTAAATGACTTTAATACTTTAGCCACAGGGACCCACAATTACTAATTACCTTCCAATGGACTGAAAAGTCACTCCCACAATGTATTTGCTAATGATTTGCTGTCATATTGAAATGATGAGATCCCACTGAGAACTGCTTAGAGTTAATAATATTTCAGTATTTCTTTCCACTAGCATATTATGGTTGAAGACTGCCAGATATTAGGAAAAATATTGTGGAAAATGGTAATAAAGAAAATAAAACAATTCATAGCTCAACAATGTGGAAACTCTTAAAATACAAAAAAGGTTTAAGCCCCACAATCCCACAGAGATTTAAAAAAAACCCTAGGACTTATCTCAGATAGTACCATATCATTTTTGGTGGTTATCCTTTCTTAACAGGTATGCTAACCTCTTAGATAATCTCAATTAATTCAGAGAATAATTGAAGAAGTCATTCCCATCTTCTAGTGTGTCTCAGAATAAAAATGAAGCCAATGAGGACCCCCTCAAATGTTAAATTTATGAATTCTTGAAAATGTCAGAATTTTTATTTCATCCATATAAAACAGGCTATAAAAAGGCCTGAGTATTTTGAAGAGCAGCATGAGAAATGAATAAATTAGAAAGTTGCAAATCAGCAGGTACAGAAAACCTACTTTAAGTGAAAGTGTTGATGTTTCTTAAGAAACTGAAATGTCAACTGAGGATGGAGATAGTTAAGAAGGAGCCTTTGGCTATAGCAGGAACCAAAAAAAGACAATGATGAAATATGTGTTATAAGAGCGTAATGGAAATCCTATGATTTGCATATAGGACTTGCATCAGAGGTGGTATTCAGCAGGTTCTGACCAGTTCTGGAGAACCGATAGAGGAAATTTTGAGTAGTTTGGAGAACCAGTAAATACCACCTCTGACTAGCCCCACTCCCATCTATTCTCTGCCTCCCGAGTCCCAGCTGATTGGGACGGAATGAGGATTTTGCAGTAACCTTCCCCTGGAGAGAGGAGGGAATGGAGATTTTATAGTATCCTTCCCCTGCCACACTCACCATGTCTCACCCACCAAGCCACGCCCACAAAACCGGTAGTAAATTTTTTGAATCCCACCACTGACTGGCATCCAACCTCTAGATACAATTTTAGATATTTACAATGTAATATTATCACATGTTACAATGTCATTCTCTCTGTTATTGTGGCTAACGGTGGAAACCTATGTTTGCTCTAACAAGTTTGAAACATATTAGTTGAAAGCAAAACAGGTTCCACTTCCAAATCATCTGAAGGAGAAGGGGGAAAAAAAGCTGAAGATTTTGAGAATGCATAAAAAGAAAATGCTTCAGAAGTCATCCTTGAGATGTTAGAAGCATATTCTTATTTTCATCTGTAGCCTATCGAAGAATACTGTGTTTAAGAGAGAGGAAACACAGTTGGAATTGCTTTAATGGATAAGGAATTTCCATCATAATCTGATCTTCAAAGTGGAAATTGACCTAGGCAAAATCTGACCTGTATCTCTGGACCCTTTTTTAAAGTTGCCAACAGGATTTTTTTTTCAAGTTTACAATTCTGAAAGTATACGCGGTTGTCTGAACTGGAAAAAGAGCATCATTAGAAGGATCATTAGTTTGTTCTACAATAGTAATTCAATCTTTTTGAGCTTAGTGTAATTTTCCAGCTTTTTAATGGTCTCCAATTTAATTAATGCAATTAGCCATAATTTTTTTCATCATTTCATCAAGTAATAGGACAGTGAAATATGCGATACAGTGTTTCTCCCTGTAATAATTACTATTAGAGAAGGAAAGTCATGGAGCAGATAATTCCTATTCACTCAGATGTTTAGCAGACGTCTTCCTTCATGTTGCTTATCCTCATTTAAAAAATATGTAAATAAACTCATTTACAAACTGCTATGGATGAGTAGATACAATGCCATGGATGTGGCTACTAGAAAATGGCAATACTCTAATGTCTTTGCACTCCTATCCTTGTGAATTTGGACATCTGCCAGATCACTTTGTTGTATATTAGACTATTGTAACACAATTTACATGGGGTACTTTTGAAACTTCAACTGGTGCAGAAATAGTAACAGGTATCAGATATATGGGAAACGCCACAACACAGGAGTTGCACTAGTTACCAGTGTGTTTCTGGGTACAATTCAAGGTGCTGGTGATTATCTATAAAGCCCTATATGGCTTGGGACATGGTATCTAAAGATCACCTTTTCCCAAGGGTTTATACCCATGGGTATCTAATTAGATCAAATAGGACGGGCATGCTGCGGATCCAATCAGCCAAAGAATATTGGCCTACGGTTATGGGAAGACAAGTTTTTCTGCAGCAGCTCCCGCTTCTTCGGAGATTAGAATGACTCTAATCCTGGCAGCCTTCTCTAAAGCTTTAAAGACCTAGCTATGCCCCTGAAGTGGGATTCAAATTTTTTTACTACCTATTCTGTGGGCATGGCTTGGTGAGTGTGGCATGGCTTGGTGGGCATGGCAGGGGAAGGATACTGTGAAATCTCTATTCCCACCACACTCCAGAAGAAAATCTAAATTTCCTCCTGATCAGCTGGGACTCAGGAGGCAGAGAATAGTTGGGGGCGGGGCCAGTCAGAGGCACTACTCAAAATTTCCGCTACCGGTTCTCCAGAACTTGTTGAATACCACATCTAGATGCTACATACACCAAAGCCACGCCTCCTGGCTATATTGTTAACAGATCAGATGTTTTGCTTTGCATGTGCTCAAATTA
Organism: Thamnophis elegans; assembly: GCF_009769535.1. Lineage (NCBI taxonomy): Eukaryota > Metazoa > Chordata > Lepidosauria > Squamata > Natricidae > Thamnophis > Thamnophis elegans. The sequence goes on from NC_045542.1 coordinate 67,768,379, forward strand.
GTCCATTAGTGTTTTAATGGTTTTTACAGTTATAAAATGTTTTAGTTGTAGTATATGTCTTTGAATTGTGAACTACAATTTGGGTTGTTTGCTGAGATATGCAGCAACGGAAACCAATTAAACAAATAAATAAATATTGCAGACTCAGTAATTGGTAAAGCATATGAGGCCCCATCTGAAAGATTTGACTTGCACAGAAGTAAAGTTCCCGTGTTGCATAAAGGATCAGTGTGGCACATTTAGCTCAGGTTGAAGTAGAAAGAAGTCAGAAATGCTAGGTTGCATTTTAAGTGGTTCTGCAATTAGATTGCCATATAAATATCATACGTAAACAATTAAAAAGAATGAAACAAGTGATTTCCTAAGGTGTTTTAAGAGAGGAAGTCGGCAAACCCACTGTCTGTTTGAAAGCACTAAATTCTACTTAGGCAAGATTTTATTTATTTTATTTTATAGTTTATTTATTAAATTTTTGATTTTCCCCTAGCCCCTAAAGCTCTAAAATCTGCTGGAGATCTCTGTCTTATGGTCTGCTATAGGAAAGCCTCTGTATGGAGCAGTTGTGGGTAATCCTTACCCTCTACTTGCTCCAGAAAGGCATTCAAAGGAGCCAATTCATTCACCAGCTCCTCTTCCCACTGTTCTGCTCTCGACAGTCATCTTCAATCCACCATTTCTTCCCTAGAAATCCAGCAGCTGAAAATGAAAGATAACAGGTGTTTTTTTTCTTGAAGGAAAGGGAATAACTTGCAAGTTTGGCAATTCTGCCTAAAACATGCAATTCTGAACATTTGTTGGACTTGATCTATAAACTCTTAATGAAGTATGAATGGAAGAATATTACCTTTTTTTCGGAACATAAGCTTTCTGTAGCACTGTGCAAACCTCACTAAAACAGCAAAATGGAGCAGTTATGTCTCTGGGATACATGGTAGCAACTCAGAAGCTACTTCTATTTTGAATTGGGCTGAGAACGAATGACTAGCCCAAGGTCATCCATGCCTGAAATGGGACTAGAACTCACACTCTCCTGATTTCTAGCCTGGTGCCCTACCCACTAGTCCAAACTGGCTCTCCTGTTATGGACTGTTAATGGTAGAGAAGGAGCCTTAGCACAGTTTTTTGTGCAACCACAAACAATACTTCAATCTATTCTCCACTCCTCCTGCATTAATTGTAATCTTGACATGCATCTTAAAAATATTAATGAATATAATTTTTATAATTAAATTCAAAGAGCCGAGGTGGCGCAGTGGTTAGGGTGCAGTACTGCAGGCCACTTTAGCTGACTGTGATCTGCAGCTCAGTGGTTCAAATCTCACCAGGCTCAAGGTCGACTCAGCCTTCCATCCTTCCGAGGTGGGTGAAATGAGGACCCGGACTGTGAGGGCAAGTTGCTGACTCAATTTGCTAAAAAAAATTGTAAACCGCTTAGAGAGGGCTGAAAGCCCTATGAAGCGGTATATAAGTCTAATAAAATAAATAAATAAATAAATAAAATAAAATAAATAAAGCATAGCATAATTCAAGGCAAACTATTCAAAATATCTTTAAAACTTGACCATTGATAGTAATACTGAATGACTTTGATACACACACACACACAGAGAGAGAGAGAGAGAGAGAGAGAGGGAGGGAGGGAGGGAGGGAGGGAGACAGACTCATACACAGAAACATTTAAACTTGCTTGACTTTGGTTGTTTGTTACATTGACTAATTTACTTGGGCAACCATTTAAGTTAATTATGAGATTACCCATTGTTCATAATAGATTAGGATGAATTAATTACAAGAATGCTCATTAAAATCATGTCTGCTGTATCAGCATATTAGAACCACACAGCAGGGAGAATAGGTTTGGTGCATTGCTACATTAAAGGTAAGCTCCCATTATGATCAAAGTCATCTGGGTGAACTGGAACTGTGGAAGTTACAGGAATTAAAATATCTTTTGACCTCCAGAATTTCTGAGTGCTGAGGCTATAAATTTCACTGCACCAAAATATTGTAAGGGGCTAAACTTAGATTTAAATGAACTAATTAATTTCAGAAAATAATCTCCAACAGGTGATAGATTCAGTGGATATTCAATGTTCTTGTATAGATGCATGTCACTGAAGAGAGAATGTGATATTTTGCTTTGCTTTGGTTATTGAAAAAGAGCAATGCATTTTGTCCTTTTGCACTGGGTCTGCAGTCTTCTATGCCTATTTCTAAATCTTAAGCCCTATGAGATCGAGATTTTTCCCCACATTCTTTGTAAAATGCCATATACATTCATGATGTAGGAGTAATAACAACTAATGAGAAGTAGGAACTTTGATATCAAGTTCTCCTATTCCCCTAGGAGGAGTTTCAGTTATGGAATCATTTGCACAAATAAGAACATTAAAACTAATCCTCACTCTTAGCCTTACACTATCTATTATTTGAAAGCTGGATTGGACTTTGGATGGAATACATTATTGTATGTGGACAACATGTTGATGTAAATAACTTAAAGTAGAAGATTGGTAGCAAAACAACACAGGGCATATTTTTTTAGCAATTAGGGATGTGTTGTGCTTTGGATCTTTTTAAAAAAATGTCTTTCAAATTTGACAAACTTAAAAATGGGTGGACTTTAACTGCCAGAATTTCTCAGCTAGAACATATGGTACAATTGAGGACTGTATATGTGAATCTGACTGTGGCAAATTGGAGTGACTTGGACATATGATTTTCTTTTACTTAGTTCTTTTGTTTTAACATATGATCTTATTACTGTTTTGTGTTTTACATGTTGTATTCTGATATGGCCTAATGGCTAATCAATAAAGTATTACATTACAAGGCCTCTCTCCTCTTTATATACTCCAGCCTCTCTGCTTCCTAAAATGTGATGTCCATAATTGGTTACAATGTTTTACATGCTAGCTGAGCCATACAGAGTAGAAAGAAAGTATGATTTATTTTGATCCTATGCTCCTGTTTATGCAGCCTAGGATTAAATTTGGGCTTTTTGCAGCTACATTAAATAATTGGCTTATGTACAGTCTTGTGATCTATTGAGACAATTAAAGAGTCTTTTCAAATGTATTTTGCAAGCTTACAGAAGTCCTTTCCCCATTGCTCTGCTGCCCTATATTTATGCTTGTGGTTTTTCATATTTAAATGTAGGATTTTGTATTTGTTTCTCTACAAATTTTATCTTGTTTTTCCCCCAATTATTATGCAGGTTTTTTAGATCCTCTTCAATCTTGACATTGTCTCTACTGCTAATCCTTCAATCTTTTTGTTAGCTGCAGTTCTGCTTATTTTATTTATCATATTTCTACACTATCTCATCAAAGTGAGCTATAGTATTTCATAACCTCTTAATCAATTTTACATGTATGTTGAACAGCAGAAAGCTTCTCTCATCAGGCGTGAGACCAATGTTTATCTCATACAGAATGCAGAGCTATTGATGTATACGTTGGGTATGATTGTTCAGCCACCTATATTATTATCTTCTCATGAGGTGAGTCATGGCCATATTTGGACATTTAGAATCCCATGGGAGATTTTATCAAATACTTTCCTGTATATCTGTTATTTCTATTGCATTAATGTGGTCATTTAAACTGGATGCTGTCTCAAAAAAAAAAGAATGTCTATGGGGAATTTACTTCCATATTTTAGCAATTTATATTAGCCAACAGGGTGGCTCAGTGGCTAAGACACTGAGCTTGTTGATCAGAAAGGTTGGCAGTTCATTGGTTTGAATCCCTAGTGCTTTGCAACTGAGTGAGCTCCTGTTACTTGTCCCAGCTTCTGCCAGCCTAGCAGATCGAAAGCATGTAAAAATGCAAGTAGAAAAATAGGGACCACATTTGGTGGGAAGGTAACAGTGTTCCGTATGCCTTCGGCATTTAGTCATACCGGCTACATGACCACGGTGACATCTTCAGCCAGTGCTGGCTTTGAAATGGAGATAACCACCACCCCTAGAGTCGGGAATGACTAGCACATATGTGCAAGGGGAACTTTTACCTATTAACGGACAGTGGTAACTTATTACCAAAACAAGCAATGGTTTTTTCCAGGCCTTTCCAACTATAGACTCAGGTGAATCCTCACATGTCTTCCAGAGCTGAAGTTCTTGTGTGCATTGCAAACCTCTGCAAGGACTTGCAAAGAATATATCTACTGATTTAATAAATGACTGATGTGGTTGACATTTTGCTCTGCTTAAATGTTCAGATTAAACATGATAAAAGCTGGAAAGGAGCTTGGATTTCTTGCCCCCCACCCCTAGAAAGCAAGAAACTAAAAATCACTGTTCAAGTTGAGATAAAAAAATCCTGCTGCTGTGAGTCTACAGAGCATCCAAAAACCTCAAACAAAAGCACTGATTATCCAGTTCACCTTCTTATGCAATTCGTTAATGATGCAAACACACACACACACATACACCATTTAATACATCCACAGCCATACATAACACATTTCTAATATGACCTCCTTTATACTTACATGATCATAATGCAAATATTTCAGCTAAGACTAAGGTGACCAGATTTTCAGATTGGTAAAGAGGGACATCTTTGACCGGGGAGGGGGGAGAGTTGATTAAAAATTTTATACGGAGCAACAAAAATTTTCATACAACGCAAAAATAGTATTGTAATGTTTTTTTTATTTCAACATAACTACAATTTACAAATATAAATTGTAACTGTTGCCAAACATCCGAATTTTGATCATGTGACCATGAGGATGCTGCAATGGTCGCTAAGTGTGAAAATGGTCGCTAAGTGTGAAAATGGTCATCAGTCACTTTTTTCAATGCCATTGTAACTTTGGTCACTATATCACCTTTCTTGCCACAGTTCTTAAGTGAATAAATGCAGCTGATAAGTTAGTAACATAAGTGAATCTGGTTTCCCCATTTGACTTTGTCAAAAGGTGATTATATGACCCCAGGACACTGAAACCATCATAAATACGAATTTGTTGCCAAACATCAAAATTTTGATCGCATGACCATGAGGATGCTGCAACGGTCGTTAAGTGTGAAAATGGTCGCTAAGTGTGAAAAATGGTCATCAGTCAGTTTTTTCAATGCCATTGTAACTTTGGTCACTATACCACCTTTCTTGCCACAGTTCTTAAGTGAATCTTAAATGAAGATGTTATATCTTAAGTGAATCTTAAGTCTTAAGTGAAGATGTTATACAGTAGAACCTCTGGTCACGAATGCTTCTGACCAAAATATTCACATTCTCCCCCTCCCCCCCGCTGCTGATTTCCCCTTCTGCACCATTTTTTTTTGTAAGTGCCAAATTTCCAAAATTAGGTTTGATTCATGACCAAATCAGTTTGCGACCAATGTTATGGAACGAATTATGGTTGTGACCAGAGGTTCTACTGCATTCATGCCTTTACATACTCTATATCACCTCAAAATGTTGCACAGCCTTCATAAGTTTCTAATACAGATAAAATTAAATACAACATCAAAACCATAAAAAAGTAAAATTAACCTGACTGGAAAATCCTATGCCTGTCTTGCTATTATTACTGACACACTTGCTGCAGTATTTGATGGCTAAAAGAAAAAAAAATATTGTTAAAGTGTGTATTATGTTCACTCCCATGTCTTGTCTGCTGCGTTGATTTTGAATTCATTAAAAGAGCTTATTTTACATCAAATCCCTCTCATATTATTCTCCTATGTTCAATAAACCCTAAGAGACAGCATACTATACATGAAATTCCTGTAACTGTATATTTAGTAAATTGTGGAGCTGAGTTTATCCAATTAACTCAGTTTTTGGACTTGAGTAATCACATACAATAAAGGAAATAAAACTATTTAGAATGAAGTGTAGTTGGCTATTTGTGATTAAGGGTGTCATGCAGAAACAATTATAGTTTTGATCAGGAAAATACCCTAAAAAAACCCTTTTGTTCTTTCGGGGTTTTTTTTTAATGATTTTTCCATGACACATCACATATTGTTTTGAATAAAAAAACAGCAGCTGCACATTTTTTAAAAACCTACATTATTTTAAAATGCATTAAAAAATAAAAGAAAAAAACCCAGCACACTTACCAGCAGGCAGAAACTCCAAGTTTCAAAGAAACTTTCCCACCATTTTGGAGGAGTCCTCCAACCTCCATGCCCCTCCCCTCCGGAAAATCCAGGAAGTAACACTGGTGACCTCTCTAGCCATTTCCTGCAGCTCTATGGTACGAGATCATTTTTTTCTTATAAAATGAGGTGAATGCGACCGGCGCCTGTGCACGGGGGTGGGGGAGTCCATTTTGTTGCTTTAACGTCTTCAATATCTTCAATGAAAGTACTGAGACAGAGAGAGAGGGGGATTAGACAGGGTGTCTTTTGTCTTACCCCGGTTAGGATTTCTTAAGGAAATCCACTGGGCTTTCAACATGAAGCCAGAAAATCCGGACTTTTTTAAAAGGCGGAGGGACATGGGAAAAATTGTTATAAAGCGTGCTTGTCACGCTGAAATCGGTACATCTGGTCACCCTAGCTAAGACAATAATGTGCATTGTGAATATTTATCAAAGCTCATGCTTGAAAGTGAGTATTTGGAAATAAGAATGCCAAAGAAATCCAATGTTTTGTTTGTCCTAAAGTATCTATTCCTACCATCTTACTTATCAGTGGCTGAGCTGTCTAAAGAACATTTGCCTTCTTCATTGACTCTCTTGGCTGATTTACATCAAGCCATCTCTTTAACTAACACTTCTTGTTTGCTCTGCTATACACTTTTGAGACCTTTAAACAACCTTCTACTTTATTTTGCACATCTCTGAAAAGTTGAATCTTCACTCCCATTTGCTTGCTACATTCTGTTGAAATGATAACTCTCCCACCATTAAGATGAGACAGACTCTTTATATCTAAGGGAAATGATTTAAATTATTGATATGGCTTTTTTTAAAAGAAGAGATTGGACAACTATTTGTCTGAAATGGTATAGGGTTTCCTGCCTGAGCAGGGGATTGGACTAGAAGACCTCCAAGGTCTATTCTATTCTATTCTATTCTATTCTATTCTATTCTATTCTATTCCACATAAATATGGTGTGATGAGAACATTATGACCTCAATATGGAAACTTGCTAAGTTAAAGAACAATAACAATAATAATGCCCAGAGTCCATGAAAGGTTGGGCATTATACAAATTTAAATCATCATCATCATCATCATCATCATCATCATCATCATCATCATCATCTGTTTGATTCCAGAGCTAGGCTATAGCTTTGAAATATCCTTACAATGATAATTGGGAGATGTAACTCACAAAAAATCCATAATTATCGCCTATGCAATTTGTATGTTTGTGGTAGCCCTGAAGGCAACTCAACACTTTTTGTTTGTCAATTTATTGATTAGTCAGTGGATCATATCAAGCCACAACCCAACATCAATTAACAAAAGGATCAAGTACGTGTCAATATATAAAGCTAAAGAACAAAGTATATTACAATAAATGTATCACTTTTACACGTGAGTTCGAACTGTGCTGTGAAATAAGTTCTCAGTTGAACATTTTAAACCAAAAATCTTCACAGTCTTGCTGGCTACATATTTGTTAGCATTCTTACGGTGGATTTATCTTCAGATCATATAAAATAGGCTTTACTTAGGTAGGTAAATGTTCTAAATGCTGGGTCCTTGGCAAAGAGTGCAATTGACATTTAAACAAGAGATTTACAATGTCTTCTATATCTGGATGTCCTCATATATATTTCCTTTCATTACATGGCACATGTTGGGATGGCCCATACTGTATCCAAAATCAAAATCTTATCATGGTAAGTGTGGTTCTTCAATATGGTACCGACACAATGACTGATATTCTCCTTGCAGCAATGTATTGTTTCTAGCAAACAATTTTAAAGATTCAGTACTTACAAGCAGCTCTAGATTACTTTGGTGCTAATATCCAAGATTCTGTGTTTGAAGATTGATGACCAGAAAAGAGTAGATCTTGGACTGGTAGTTCATGCTGTGACATGATTTTTGTCATCCAAAAACTAGATTATGAAATTAGACAAAGTGATGGAGAAATCAACACTTTCAGCAATAAACATTTGGAAATGTGCTGGTATAAATCTGGAGGTTGAATTTAGATGCATTGCGTGTTGATATCTAATAGCTTGGGGTGTATTTCAAAAGCATTTGAAGTTCAGATGAGCACAGCAGCATAGTGTTCCAACTTTTCTTCCAGGCTTCTGTATGAATCTGAAAAAAAGGATACTGCTGTTTAAAAGAACCCACGCTTTAAAGTTAACCTAGCTCTTCAAACAATGGCACCTTTATTTCCCAGGCTACCACAGGAATCTAAAAATTGTTTTTAATCAATGACATAGAGGTGATATGCTCAAGTGAGCCTCAGAATATTTCTTCTGAATCACTTTCAAATGCTATGCAACCCTAAAGTTGGGACTATCTTGAGTCAGAAATGTTGTATGGCTTGCAACCATTTGGAGCATTATTTTAATATTAGAGGTATCTATAAAAAGAACAATTCCATTACAATTTAAGACCCTTTAAAATCTTCAGTGAATCTACTAAGAATGTAATAACACAGAAGCATTGCATCATTCAACAGAGGAAGATATTTTAGAATCTGTTTGAAAGACCTGGTTTTTAGCCTAAAGAAAATAATTTGTGGTGTCTATGAATCTTCTGGGTTTGAATGAATGGGCAGGAGAATGATACATCAGTTTTGTCACTTCACCACAAGACATGTAGATCTGAGACTCATGGGAGCGTTAGATCTATAAGCCTGACAGACCCACAATTTATACATAGTGTATGAGAAGCAATTATGTATTACTAGGAATCAATTAACATGGTGATTTCTTTGATTTAAAAAAAAAATCTGTTTAGGCCTTCACACTTTTTCATATTATATTTACTCTGTGTTTGTTTTAATGAATATTGTTGCTGCTTATAATGTGCTTCACTGGCTTTTTGTTTTGTTTACAATGGTGTATCTATGTTTAGAGAATAAAAAGCAATCCATCAAGTGGTATATGAATGTGCTAGGAACAAGGGTAGTTTGCAATAGTAGAAGGGCATGTAGAATTATGGAAAATAATATGGAGAAAGCCAGATTGGTGCAGTGGTTAAGGCACTGGGCAGAAACCAGGAGACCATGAGTTCCAGTCCTACCTTAGGCACAATGTCAAGGGGAGGTGTGTGATCTTGGGCCAGTCACTCTCACTCAGCCCTAGGAAGGAGGCAATGCCGAACATTTCTGGTGAAATCTTGCCAAAAGAACTTCAGGAACATGTCTAAGTAGTTGCCAGGAGTCAAAACTGACTTGAAGGTGCACAAATAATTTTGGAGAATTATAGTGAATGGTAGAAATTAGTTGCAGATCTCTTTTTCTTACTGCAATCCTACCTTTGTCTTACATTTTTTTGCACTCTAATGCTGCTTACTCTAAAAAGGAATAGGACAGCTTTGTATTTATGTAGTACCCATGCCATTGGTAAGAACATCTCCTATTGGAGATGGGAAGTCAAATTTAAATATTTAAATAATGAACAAAACAGGCAAATGGATAATATGGGTATCTGTTAAGGATCAAGGGAAAGCTCATCTATACAAATATTACCTTGTCATTCATCCTTTTTGCCTGAAAGAAAACCCAACTGTTTAAAAATACAGTTAAAATTCCACCTAAATAATTATACTGCTATGTAAACACGACAGCTTTTTAAGCTTCTGATTAAAACAAAACATTCCACATTATATCTGAAACATGCTATATAGAACAATGGTTCCTATCATGAATATTTTTTAACGAAAGTTTCAGCATCAATGCTTTACATTTCTACTTCAATCTCTGGTTGCCAATCACGGTTTTAAGTCATCAGAATTGAAACCTGTTTCTTTCCTTGCCCTACTTTTAATTAGGAAAGCAATGCCCTGGAAAAACTGATTAAAAAAAATGCCTTACATCATCCAGTTATTCTGTGTATAGTACATATTTTTAGGTTTTTTTTTAAAAAAACAGCTCTTCTCAAGTTCTTAAATCTGTGCAAATCCCAAGTGTTTCATTGACTTCAGTCATCATCTTGGCTACTTAGAGAGTAAGGAAAGGAGGGAAGGGTGTCTAAAAGTGTGTGTAAGATAAGGTTGCTGTCACATGGCAGTCAAAACATAATATGTAAGTCTTTTCTCCTGCTGGGGTTATAAGAAACAGATGTGACAGCAATTCCACTTGAATTATGTGCTGGAGAACAGAAGAATTAGATTAGTTTGATTCTTCCTTGCTTTTCTGGAGATCAGGTAGCTGAAAAAAATAATTCAGCATGTTCACTAGGGTGAAACACTTTCACTGGCATTCATTGCAGTCCTTTGCACTTGCTGCCATTTTTTTTCCTTCTGGGAGGTGAAATTATTCTATAAAACGTCTTGTTTTCCTATGGACTTTTGACTGTGGCTGGAGCGCTTCTCTGGATTGGAAAGAAGGGGTGAAGCTTTTTCCTATTATGTCTGGAAAACGTTCCTGTTTATATGGAAAGACGTAATCAAAGAATCTCACACAGCAAAGGCATTTGAGCATGCATTGGCAGATTTTGTCAGCATGAGTGAAAGATGTAAAAATGCTACATGGGGAAAATAGCCCCTTTTCCTACTGCATCACTTTAATTGCTATGTGCTGTTCACCATTATGTGGACCTGCTGAGTAGAGAAGAGACTCAGCTTGGAAAGGACATGCCTAATAGGCAAATGCAGAAAGAAATATTAACAACCCCCCCCCCCCCCCACTGAATGCATTTATTATTTCAGATGTAACATTTCTGGCACTCACTGGCCATCACAGTATGGGACACTGCTTAAAATCTGTTTGTGCAGTATCTAATAGGCAAACCATTAATTATGCACAGTACCAATTATATTTCATTTGGGGCAGGAAAAAGTAAGTGATAAAGTTGTCTAGCCCATTTCCTACCTCATAGGGCAGTGATGAAATTCATTTTTTTTACTACCATTCTGTGGGCGTGGCTTGGTGGGCTTGGCTTGGTGGGCATGGAAGGGGAAGAATACTGCAAAATCTCCATTCCCATTCTATTCCAGGGGAAGAATACTGCAAAATCTCCATTCCCACACCACTCTGGGGCCAGCCAGAGGTGGCATTTGCCGATTCTCCAAACTACTCAAAAGTTCCGCTACAGGTTCTCCGAACTGCTCAAAATTTCTGCTACCAGTTCTTCAGAACCTCTCAGAACCTGTTGGATTTCACCCCTGCCATAGGGAAAAAACCACACACAGGGCTTTAACCACTAATGACCATCCTATGCAGAAAGGATCAGCACTGCTTCTTCCTACTACCTTGTGGGAAACAATACAGGATCACTGAGGAGCCCAATCATTTGCGGGAACAAAAATATTGGGGATCTGTTCAAGTAGAGAATCAATATTCATTCAGCAGCTGCCATGACTTTCCATCAATTGCTTTTCTACTCCATTTTTAAAATCTTGATAAGTAGTTGTAATTGAACCAAACTGCAGTTTTTGCAGTCTGTTTTTTACAGTTCATTGATGAAATTCAGTGTAGGTCACTATAGCATGTTTTGCTTTTGCCAGCTCTCAAATTATATTTGCTTGTTGAAGACGGGTGAATGGTCTTGTGATTCTTTTTCCACAGGCCTGTGTTTCTAATCATTATGAGTTGTCTTTGTGTCCTCAGAAGATTTCTGTAGCACAGCAAAGTCACATATAATTTATAAGCAATCATAGGAGAAATATTAAAAATAATTGGAAAAGGGCTTTCCTTTATGCAATGATCTTTTTAAAAAGCTGTGCTTAATCATTAGTTGCTTTCAAGTTTTCATACCTGATTTTAACCAGGCTGTCTGTCAGGAACTGCTGCTTTGACTTCTTGAAAGCTTAAATGTGATAATATCTTGCTTCCCTGTCTTCCATTGGATTTCCTTTAATTTTTTTTTAAGCAACAAAGCTTTCTCCAATACCTATGCCTTTGCATTTGTGGATCGGAAATATCTAAGATTCAGCTTCACAGTGCTTTACAGCCCTCTCTAAGCGGTTTACAAAGTCAGCATCTCGCCCCCAACAATCTGGGTACTCATTTTACTGATCTTAGAAGGATGGAAGGCTGAGTCAACTTTCAGCCTGGTGTTATTCGATCTGCCAAATTTCAGGTAGCCAGCAGGCAGCAGAAGTAGCCTGCAGTACTGCACTCTAAGCCACTGTGGCTCAATGATATTTCATTCTTTCAAAGTAACTCAAGCAATCCAATTCTCTTTTATGAAACCCGCCAGTGAACCAGATTTCCCAAATCCCAGGTTAAGTTTATTTTCCTTTTGTTTCCTCTTTCTTCAGCGAAGCAGAACCTGCTTCATTGAAAGAACAGGTTCTTCTTCAGCATTTGCACAAAATCTCCTATTTGTACCATTTCTTCTTCTTCTTCTTCTTCTTCTTCTTCTTCTTCTTCTTCTTCTTCTTCTTCTTCTTCTTCTTCTTCTTCTTCTTCCTCTTCCTCTTCTTCTTCTTCTTCTTCTTCTTCTTTTTCTTCTTCTTCTTCTATTATCTATTTCCTTTCTATTTAGCAATAGCAATAGCAGTTAGACTTATATACTGCTTCATAGGCCTTTCAGCCCTCTCTAAGCGGTTTACAGAGTCAGCACATTGCCCCCAACAACAATCCGGGTCCTCATTTTACCCACCTCGAAAGGATGGAAGGCTGAGTCAACCCTGAGCCGGTGAGATTTGAACAGCCGAACTGCAGAACTGCAGTCAGCTGAAGTAGCCTGCAGTACTGCATTTAATCACTGCGCCACCTCGGCTCTTAAATGTAAAAGTTAGTGTAAGCTAACATCAAACATTATAAAACTTTAGTGAAAGGGAGGGTTTATGGAAAAGAAAACCCACCAGCTTTTCAGTTCTTCACTGTGCATGGTTCTTTGCCAGTTGCTGATCATTGGTGCCTTTTTAATTATCCATACAAAAGACAGATTCTGAGTCATAATTTGGATCGGGTGTTATATAGGCATTATACACTTTCCATGTATTGTAGCAGATTAGGTTTCTTTTTTAAAATTTCCAAATCAGTTTGAAGAGTCAGTGGCATTTGTCTGGTCAAGGTTATGCATGGAGGTACTGAGGTATGTTTATGAGTTTTCAAGAGGTTATTGGTATGGAAACATTGTGCCATCATGCAGAGATCAATGGTCCCTCCTCCCTCCCCCCTTTTATGCTCTAATGCAGTAAGTGGTTTGTTCAAAGACAGAAGCCTTTTTGAGAGAGAGAAAGAGAATGAATAATCAAATTATATGGAAATGAGATGGAAAGGGAGGCAGGAAAGGGAGATGATGCCTGGTATTTTTTAATCTATTGCTGGGAATGTCAGTTTGCTTATGAATCAGATAAGTGAAATTTAATGTTGATTGCCAGCATGTTTAAGCAGGTGTACAGTATCAAGGGATATTTTGTCTTACCTCAGCCACATTATTTTCTTGCTTCATGCATGAGTAAAGGACAGCAATAGGACTTGATCCAATTCCTCAAAGCTGATGCATCTTTTTCCACAATTGATGATTGCTCCCTTAGCTGTAGTCCAATTCTAGAAAATATATGCTTGATTTGAGCAGTGAGAAACAAATACAACTTGGTTACGTGCTTCTTAGCTCTATCTTTTGCTTTTGAATTGCTATAATGATATAAGTATAAGTATAGTCTTTATTGTCATTGTACTTAAATACAACAAAATTGGTTTTAACCTCACTGCTATAAAATTATAGCAGAAATGAAAAAAGAAAGAAAGAAAAACTAGCATGGAGTGATTGTGGTTGTATTTAAAAGTCTGACAGCCCAAGGATAGAAACTATATTTAAACCTGTTTGTTCAGCTGGCTATACTTTGATGTCTTCTGCCCGATGGTAGAAGTGCAAAGAGACACTGACCAGGGTGTGAATCATCTTTGAGTATCTTCCTTACTCTGCTAAAGCAGCGAGATCTGGCGATGTCATCCAGTGGTGTCATAGGGCAACCAATGGTTTCTTGTGCCGAATTGATCACTCTCTGTAGTGCCTTCCTGTCTGTAGCTATTAAACCAGCATGCCATGCTGTTTACATGTGAGTGTATGAAAATGAAAATAAAATATACTAAAAAAAAATTAAAAAAATAAAGAAAAAAAACCAGCATACCATACTGTAATACAATATGTGAGGACACTTTCTATGGTGGACCGATAGAACGAGGTCATTAGCCATTGTTCCACCTGATTTTTTCGCAGGACACTACGGAAATGAAGTCTCTGTTGGGCCTTTCCAATCACCAGAGATGTGTTGTTTTTCCAGGTGAGATCTTGACTAATAAGCACTCCCAAGAATTTAAAAGGGGAAACCATCTCCACACAGCCCCCCTCGATATTCAGTGGGGCAGGTTCCTCTCTGTGCTTCTGGAAATCTAGCACCATCTCCTTTGTCTTACTAGTATTTAGATGTAAGTTGTTTCTTCAGCACCATGCGGATACCTTCTGGACTTCTTCCCCGTATGCTGATTCGTCCGCTCCAGTTATGAGACCCAGCACTGTTGTGTCGTCTGCAAACTTTATTATGATGTTGGATGGATCAGAGGATATGCAGTCATATGTATACAGCGAGAGCTGGACAACAAAAAGCTGATAATTGTCAAACACATTTATTCTTGAGGTTTTGTGGTGCTAGCAATCACTATAAATATTTCTTACATTTAAATGTGCAATATTGTTATTTGTTGATGCTTTGTAATTGTATTCTGAGAAAAGTGGCAGACACACTATAGAGAAATAGACTAGGCTGGAAACCTAGTTATTTTATCTGTATTGGGCACTGGTTGTCTTGGTTACAGTTGCTATGTAGGGGGACTTTCAAGATCATGCTTTAGAATAATCCATAGATTATAAAACACAATTGGGATTGATCAAAATGATCAACAAAACTGGAGTGAGGGAGGGAGAAGAAACTGAGATCTTATTTAGGGAAGATTGCTTTAAGAATAGAAATGGTCACTAGAAGTATAAACCAGCCATTTCATTATTTGAAAAATAATTGACTACCGGTATTTGAAAAAAAAAATCAACGTAATTATTTATTTGATTCTTTTATTGGAAGATAAAAGCCTCTATGATGCCTCCTTCCCTTTTAGCCAGGATGTGTGGCAGCCCCAACCACCTCAGATGTGTCAGGCAACTGTCAAAATGAAGATACAAAGCAGCCATTTAAACTTTATCTATCCACATTTGACACTTTTTCTAAAATGAATTAAGTGCACCTCTCTGGCACTGGCAAATATAAAATGGAATCTCTTCAAGGTAATTTTTTTTAAATCAGAGTACTATACCCAACTGAAACCCCTCATGAAAATCCACATCTAGGAGATGAGGTACATATCTTCACACCCCACAGAACAAGAGAGGGGATTCTTCCTCTCTTGGTCTTCACATGTTCCTGGGACAGGACTGATTTAATTTACACATCTAAAATGCCTCACATCAAAATCCATTAACTCACGATCAAAGCCAGATGTGGCATTCAGTCAGTTCTGACAGGTTCTGGAGAACCAGTAACAGAGATTTTGAGTAGTTCGGAGAACCGGCAAATAGGTTGGCCCTGCCCCTGCTGCCTCCCAGCCTCCCAGCTGATCTTCTTTTGTTGCCCTGAACAGGAGAACGGAGCAGGAAAACAGGTTAGTGGATGGGGAGGGAATGGGGATTTTGCAGTATCTTTCCCCTGCCATGCCCACAAAGCCACTGCATACCCACAAAACCGGTAGTAAAAAAATAATAATCCCACCACAGATCAAAGCCCATCATTATTATAAGTACTTCTACTCTTAGCTTTCTAACTTTGTAGTCTCCTTTCCATTGCTATATTCCACATTAAGCTGTCAAGTGATGATGACGATGATGATGATATCCATTGTCATCGGGGCACTTGGTACCATATCCAAGAATTTTATAGGATACATCAACAAATTGCAGCTTCCTACAATAACACCAGCGGAACTGCAAAAAACTGTGCTACTTGGAAAATCGTATATTTTAAGAAGGTACCTGGTTGATACTTAGGATGCTGGCAGCAATCCGTATCAACCATTAGCACCAGTCTACTGTATTTGTGATGCATTTTTGAATGTTCAGTTGACTGAGTTTCATGTTTAATGAATACTAAATAACAACAACAACAACAACAACAACAACAACAACAACAACAACAATATGATCTCCCTCTTCAAATGGCCACCCAGTGTCTTTTTTCCACAAACTGGCTCAGATTCAGATTCAGGATTTCCTTCCAACATTGTTATACTAAATGAAAAGTCATCAGTGTTGTTGCCAATAACTGGCAGTGTTTACAGTGTTTACCACTGGTATTCTGAACTTCTGAAAGGGTCAAATTGTGAAGTTGGATGGCAATTTGAAGTTAAGCTCAACTTGGGAATAGAAAGAATAGCAGGGACTATCTATTTACAATGACATAATGCAAGCTTGAAGATCCACTCCATCAGCTATGATGGTGTATGCGTGTGTGTATGTATATGTGTGTGTGTGTGTGTGAGGATAAAAGGATGGTGTGGGTGGGAGAATGGAAGGATTGTATTTCTTTGCAGCTATCAGACCCATTACCACTCTCTCTCTGAGAATACTTGAGATCTACTCTTGGGATTCTAACATTTTATCATCCTATGTTCTCTACCTATATTCCAGGTTGCCTGCTGTGCGTGTTTCCCCACCACTCCCAGGTAAAAGAGCATTACTATCTCTCCCCACTGGAACTATTAATTCTGGTGGCAAATATTCACAAGATCATAAGATGGGCACTGGGATTTTTGCAGCCAGACTTGGAAGAACTAGCTGCTACTTGGCTTTGATGTTCCCCTCCTTCTATTTTTCCTGCTTGTGAAATAGGTTGGGCTGAGAGACAGTGACTAGCCAAGCCATCCAAAGAGCTTCTCTGACTACAAATGGAGTAGGAAATGGGCCTCCCATCTTCCAGTGCAACATCTTAATCACTGCCACATTGACTCTTGCTTGGCTTGTTTTTACAAATCATCAACTAGGCAGAGACAGCATTTGCACATGCAGGTTTTAATATGAAGGTTTTAATATGAAGCATTTCACTTTTAGATAGTCTCTGCATTGGCCGAAAAATATATATATCACATTTGTATTGCGTAACACTGATTGATATAGCATAGTATCAAAACGAAATGCTACAACCAAATGAAACTGCACAAGGAATTTGGGTGACAAAAGAAAATAGTGGAAAATATGTATGAAATATATATTTTCAAATATATGAAAATATGTAGTGTGCTCTCTCCCCCCTCCCCCTCTCCCTCCCTCTCCCTCTCTCTTCATCTATCCACAATACACAAATGGAAATAGCATGAATTTTGATTAAAGCTGTAAATCGTAAAGCAGGTGAAATGCAAGTTTTATGCTCTCTTCTGTTTCTATGATTTTCTCTGATAAAGTTTATACTGTTTTTGAATCATAGCAGTACTTTGTATGTGGGGATCCTGGAATACATCTCTTTTGGCAAAAGAGTCAGTATGATAGTAATTTCTGAAAAATCAGTTTTCTCACCTGCGACTTCCTAGGATGATGCCTATGAGTTGATTGTAATACCTATAATTCCCAGACAGCATAGTAGATTGAGATGAGAAGGTTTGTAGTGCAATATACAGAACATTTACAAGGCATCTACAAGGCACCACCAGCTTGAGCAAGGTCTACTTTAAATGACATTGAGAGACTCATCTGATTATCATCCTTTACTATATGGAGTCCCCTGTTTCTCAGTCTATCAACATGATTTTCCACAGTTTGAAGCATAGAGAAAAATTAGCATTCCTTGAAAAGTAATTTGTATTTTTATGCTAAAGGTATAATTAAAATAAACAGGTGTTCTCCTGACTAATTCATAAATTAAAGCATTTCCCAAAAGAACCTTTACACTCTTGAAGAAAAAGTTAATTTTATGCATATTCT
Organism: Thamnophis elegans; assembly: GCF_009769535.1. Taxonomy (NCBI): domain Eukaryota; kingdom Metazoa; phylum Chordata; class Lepidosauria; order Squamata; family Natricidae; genus Thamnophis; species Thamnophis elegans. The sequence continues at coordinate 67,786,397 of NC_045542.1, forward strand.
TTATTGAATTGCAAAGTAAATGGAATTTGATTTAGATCAATTAAAGAAGAAAGGAGGGTGTATGAAACTAGTTAGGTCATTGCATGTTAATAGATAGTCTTTGAAGCCTGACAATATCTAAGAAAAAAAAAGCATGGAAATGGGATTACTTTTTTTCGGGAGGGGGGGGGGAGGAAAGCCTCTATTCCTTGTGCTGTAAGAATGTTAAAGCACATGTACTTGAACAGATCAAATACCTTGCGTTTAGTCTATGTTGCTTCCCAAACATATACACAGAATTTGAGCATATTTTTTCAGACCCAGAGATTATTATTTTTATTTTTTACTTAGCATTATTATTATTAGTTGGCTGCTAGGAAAGTAGGGAAAACAGCCTCCAGGAAATAAAAAAATCTCTGCAAAATCATGCCACTAACATTTGGCAATTTGTTGGTGATTTTGTTAAGGAAAATACGTATAATTCTGTCTTGTCTAGTTATGTTTCAAGATTTTCTTGAAAAAAATGTCTATGGAGACCATTTTAATATTTCATTTCCATGTGACACTGTTCTTAATAGCATTTGTGTTCCAACCTAGAATTGTTCCAAAACTGCAATCCAATATTTAAATGTCTTCCATGTGGTTAGTGGTCATTTTTAAAGTCTAAATGTGGTGAGTGTGTTTATTTGTATATATAAAAGGGAAAAGGAAGGAGAGTTGTTGCTTTTCTTATTATGGTTCCAGGATCCATTTATTTTTTCCACTGTGTTGGTCTAATCCTTACAACAAAGCTATTAATGCAAGAAGGGTTTTTGTCTGTCAGCCAGAAAAGCCTGACTGTGATTTGCACCGAGAGATAGTGACTGGCCCACTTTCATCATTGCTTAAGAGAGTATTTGAACCTGGGATCTTCCCCTTTTATCTAATGCTTTAACCACTCGATCATGCCAGGATTTGAACCTGGGATCTTCCCCTTTTATCTAATGCTTTAACTACTCGATCATGCTAGGATATCTTGATTAAATAAAGGTGAAGGGTACATAACTATTGTGGCCCAGCAGGAGCCGTTGGAGCTGCAAACAGACTCCGATAGCGAGGGACCCTATGAGTCGGCTCTGGAAGATGTGGAGCACCCTGGACAGGGTTCAGACTCGGAGCAGGGACCAGAGAGGCTGGTTGGCCACCAGGAGGCGCCTGAGGCATGGAGCAGCAGTGAAAGCCAAAGGGAGTTTGTCCCTGACGTCAGGCCCTGGAGCAGTGGGGAGGAGCTAAGGGAGGTGGTCCCTGACGCCAGGCAAAGACGGGTAGATAAGCACCGACAGCAGCTACGGAGATATAGAAGATAATTGGGGCCAGGTGGTTGTGATTAGGCTCCTCCCAAGAGAGTGTATAAGAAGAGACTTTGGAAGGAGGCTTTTTGCAGGACACAACCGTTATACTAAAGCTGGAGAAGCTCTTGTGTGTATTTCTTATCTGTGGAGGTCTGAGTTGCTGCCAAAGTCTTGTCGGTGTGTTAATTTACTGTGAATAAATTGTCTAGCAGTAATCTTGTGTCGGCGTGACTCACCGTACGGAGGGCGGGTGTCACAACACAAAGCTATAAGAAAAAGGATAAAAAATGGCATACATATTGGTTGTGCTCTTCCTGTTCTGTATTATGACCATTGTCAACTGGGCCGTGGTCCTGCTAATGGCTAGCAAGTGGGCCCCCCAGATCAGTTGAAAAAGGATCCCATTCCTGTAAGTTCATCTTTAAAGAGAGCTACTATGGCCCCTTTAACATTTTTAATTGGTATATAATTTTTCTTTTGAAGAAATTTTAGAATTACATACTTTGACTTACTTCTACCCATTAAGGTTTGGCATGCCTTTAGGGAATTTTACATAAACTTAATGCCTGTCTCCCAAATACATGAGGACCCGGATTGTTGGGGGCAATATGCTGACTCTGTAAACCGCTTAGAGAGGGCTGAAAGCCCTATGAAGCGGTATATAAGTCTAACTGCTATTGGTATTGGTATTGCTATTTCTACATGACAGTGGCATAAATACCATATCAGAAAGGGAAAAACACATGTATCAGTAACATACGTAATGTACAGAGCTTCCCAATATAAGGACAAAATTAAAAAAGAAGATGAGCAGAAATCTGCAGAACGTTCTTTCAGTGGGTAGCAAGAAGGACAATTCAGATCAACTAATCATTTCATGAAAAGGTTAGCAATCTTAGTATGATGTGCCCATAAAGTGAGTCTCTCTCTCTGGATTTAAATATCTCAGAATGAATAAGTAGTTTGAAAAGGGTATTTGATGTCTGAGATGTATAAAAATATTAGTGACTGCCCTCAGTGGACGTGTTCATTTAAAAGTAACCCTTTCCCTTTTTAAAAATATGTATGCTGTTATTTTTTTTAAAATCGAATTTTTGCCTAATATGCAATTAAAAAGCATCATTTGCATATGTGCATCAAGTATGCTCAATCATGACTACAATTTCAATTATCATTGCAACTATTTAGTAAACAATTCAGAGCCTTGTGTCAAAACTGTGCCCCGTCACTTTGGCACTTTGCTTATATATGTTTCATTTCCTGACAGAAAGAGTTCTGCAGTAAGCATTCAACTTCACAGTAGTAATTTTTACCTTAAATTATATGTTTTTCCTGGTGGTCCATTTTCAGAGCTGTTAGAACTCAGAAAAGATATCACAATAGTAGTGTCCTGTTGTTGGGTATCTTTAAACTTAGTCTATACACATTTGTGTAGAGATAATATCTTTGTTGGGTGCTGCAAACACATTTTGGTGTGCAGAAGGGGTGGGACTAGGAATTCCATCTCTCCCTTTCATCATATGTCTTGAGAAAGAAGATGACTGCTTGCAATTCAGAACCTTTAAAATCATATCCCTAAATTGGAGAGTTTTTCCCCCCCATAGGTAGAGGATGTCTTCTACTGCACATGTCTGACCTTTGCACATGGGAAATATGATAGAAAGGGATAGAACTAGTACACTTTTCCCTACCCTAATGTGTAAAACCTCCATAATTTCTCATTACTTGACGCACTATAGAACCATTATTTAACCTAACCATAAGGTGGCATTAGACTGAATTCTATCTTGCTGGAGTTTGGATTCTATGTTCTACTCTTGTTCAAAATGTAGGAGCAAAACATCAGCAAATGGAGAGCTAAATTTAGTTATCAGCCCAATCCCCTCACTTCAAATCAAGTTCCACTGAGTTATTCAGGTTTTTAGAAGAATCTTTCCCAAACTGGCTGGATGGGGAATTGTATTCCAACATGTTTGAAAACACCCACATTGGAGAAAACTTATGTTGATTTTAGACACTGAGCTATTTGGAATATTCCAAATGATTTCTATTTTTTTTCTATTCTGTGTTCATGATTGTCTGTAGTATAGAGCCAAATCTTCATTTGTTTTCACTGTCTTTTCTACTCCTACTTGTCTTCCTTCGGTTCAGCCTTCATTATGAATCTAACTCCATTTAATAGTTTTTGGCAATGTAAAGAGTCAAAGCATATAGGATCAGTGCAGTTCCCTGGACTCGTCAGAGCCCTAAAACAGGGATAGGCAACCAGATGCTCTTCAGATTGGTTGGAATGTCACTTATTTGTCAGAATAGTGGCCAATGGCAGCATTTTGCATGTGATTGGGTCTGTTGCTCTGAACCTCAGCTGCTTAGGGTTAGCTATGTGGGAAGTTTTATAGGACAAAATAGTTTATTCTTTATAATGTTTTCACCTTCCCTTAAAATGTTAATGTAATCTACAAGGGACTGGGAATCAACATGTTCACTGGATCATTGACAGTCAAGCTGAAACTAAGTTAATTATGTAAAGACAGCAAATGAGGAAAATCTTTTATCCAAACTTCCTGAAACCCTCGAATAAGTTACTCAGACCTAATCCACATATCAAAGGATAAGGTCTGTAAACAGAAATAGAGTTAATTAAATTGGTCTCCCAGTGGAACTGCATGTTCACAAGAATAAACATCATATACACACGCCATCAAGTGTCACTCTAGAATCACACCAATACTCTTCCAGACCCAGGACAAGCTCTTCTATACAACAGTGTCTCTGTACTCCATTTTTCTGCAGCTGCCCCCAAGGCAAAATCCTCTGCTGGTGGGAATGAATGAATACTACACACACACACACACACACACACACACACACACACACACACACACATCCTTTCCTCACAGCTGCCTGAATTTTATTTTTATTGGTTCTTTCGCAACCCCGGCTCATGTTGGAACCCCAAATTGTTCTTTTGGTAGCTACTTGAGAGACAAGTAACAAAGACTTGGGTTCCAAATCCTCATTGGAATGATTACCAGCCTTTAACATGGAATGGTAAAATGTGTTGTAGGAAATTAGAACCTACCCCTCTCCTAGAAAAATGAAATATTTTAGGAAATATTCAAAGGGCAGAATATTTCCCCTAAAAAGGAGGCAGAAACCCAGCACCCCCTCCCACAGCTTTGTTAATGGGCCATTAAGGCCCGAGCCAGTCTATGCTACATAAAAAAGATCGACTTCCTTTAGGCAGAGCCATAGTAGGAATTGACCAAAGCCCTTTCATTATATCATCATCCTCCAGCAAGGCTCAACCAAGCTTGGGACTCAGGACAGCTTAGAGAGTTGCCCCTGCATGGCCCAATGGGAGTCTGACAACCAATCAGAATCACTGACGTGCAGTGAGGTTTACGGCTGGTGAGGCAGCAATTTTTTTAGACTTGCGGAATTCAACTCCCAGAATTCCACAGCCAGGCATGCTCAGTTCTGTTTTAAAGTGACAGCATTTGTTTTTCTCCTTTGCTAAATAAGTTTCCTTCTTTCTTTTTCTTTTTCCTCTCCCTTCCCCTCCTTCCTCCCTCTCTCCCTCCCTTCTCCCTCTCTCAAACAAACACACACACACACACAGTTGCACTAGGATTCAGAAAATTTAGATTTTCCTGATCAGAATACAAGCTCAAATTCAAAAGCCCAGAGAGGTTATAAAACTGAGGCACTCTCGGCACTCTGACCTTTTCTTCTTCACCCAACATCTTCAAGGCATATGATCCTATCCACCATGAAAACCTTTTTTTCCAAGAAACTTCCATGAGTCCAGTCACTTCCCCCCCATCAACTGGAACTGAACCCAGAAGGATATTTCTTCCAACAATGTCATGCACACTTGTGTAACACTGGGATATACCTTTTTACTAAATGTCTCATCACCATGGAGTGACTTAAAGGCTCTTTTTAAGACCAGGGTTTAAAGTCCATAAATATTGTTCTGGAATAAAATTGAAGACCTAAGAGATAACATCCATAGGCAAACAACTGAACCAGCTGTGAATGTGTGAAACAATATATTACAGTAAATAAATGATTCCCCTTCCTAGATGCTGCATATGTAAGAAAACAGAGTCTGTTTGCCTTGGTGCGGCCCAGAGCTTTAGCGCTGAAAGGGATTTATGCAGCCTTGTCCCATAGGAGAGCAACATATTTTTCTTTCTCAAATCTGTACAGAAGTCAGCCTCAGAGCGAAGCACCCTGGGCTCCTCAAAATGCACAGATGAATTTCAGAGCTGGGAGAGCTGACAAATACTATGGTGGGGTTATGAATGTCAACAAAGCCCCGACAGCAGGCAAAGTTCAATGTAAATTTTAATCATAATAAACTAAAGAAGAGAGGATTATTATTTTTTTAAAAAAAGAATAGGTTTCAAGTAAATCAAAGGGCTTTTAAGGCAAATTATTTTCAGAAATAACTAGAAGGCAACCAAAACCAATGCTTTTGAAAAAGGATTGTCAGCAAAAGGCATCTGCTTTTTTTGTACAGTACTCAAGGGGTAAAATTTTCAGATCTATATAAAAAAGAATAAAAAAGCAACCAGATGGTAGTGTGGTATTATTCACATAATTGGTTATAGCTTAGATATTTGTCACATGTAATTATAAGGCTAGATGTGAATACGTTGACATTTAATGCTCATTATTTCTATTATTTTTTCCGCCTTGCTGGTGCCCTGGCACATATCATGCCAACTTGGTTCCAAAAAACCATAGGATCCTTTAATCAAAATCCAAGGACAAAGTTTGGATGCATAGCACCTTAACAGTCAGCAAAAATACACCCACTCCAAGAATACAGTAAGGTATTGTTGTGTGTTCGATGCTCAGATTGCTGTCTGCTTGGAAGCCAACCATATATCCAGTCAGGCCAGACTAGTAAGACAATCTAGTGTGGGGAAAATACTTGAAAGCGCCAACCTGTGTGACCCGCAGCAACTCTAATGTGTTTTGAAAGTGTATAAATGGAAAGCTACAAATCTGACTCTCCATAGACGGAAAGCTATAATATTGAGATTTCAATTAATAGAATATTTGTAGACAAATTGGGAAGCCAGGCAATATTATAATTCCTTTTCTTTAAACACCCACCCACTTCCTTTTAGTTCATAATGTAATGAAAATCCCAGGCTCTCACTATTTTGTGTTCTGGTCCTCTACAATCGTTGTTTGGGTATAGAGATTCCATTTTTATATAATATGCCACCATTCTTCCAGTTTTATCTCCAGAACCCCTGAGTTCTTAAAGCATCATATTTCATTGATGATATCATGGTATCTTTCATGAATGAGATAAATACCCGGGCACCCCCCCCCCCCCCGCTCCCTCAAGGCTGGCAAACCATTAGAAGTGCAACTCTTACTGATTGTGAACAAGTTTATCTTGAAGAAAATATATATCTTCAGATCAATGAGGCTGTCATAAGAGCTTGCCAAGTTTCACAATAGTTTTTTTTCCTCCTGCCACTTCTTATTCCCAAAGCTCTTCATTTCTTTTAAATAAACTCACCGGGTCACAGTAATGATCAGATGGTGCAGTTTTAGAGGGCAGCAGCATTGGGCTAAGCAAAAGTTTAGCGATCTTTGCCAAACATTGAGTGGCCCTTTTTATATTTGGGGCATGAGAGGCAGAGATGTCAGATCTGATCTGCAAAAATCTACTTGGCCACGGTGTTATGTATTGAATATTTATTTATTTATTTATTTATTTATTTGTTTATTTGTTTTGTATGCCGCCCACTCCCGGAGGACTCTAGGAGGCTCACAAAAGACAAGGGAAAGGGGGAAACTACACAAAGGCAACATATTAAAAACAAAGCCAACATTCACAATTTCCGTGGAGGTAGATGTTTCTCAGACCCCCTGGCCTGCTGGAACAGCCAGGACTTGGTGGCTTTGCGGAAGGCCAGGAGGGTAGTAAGAGTCCGGATCTCGACAGGGAGCTCGTTCCAGAGGGCCGGAGCTGCAACAGAGAAGGCTCTCCCCCGGGGCGTCGCCAGCCAACATTGGCTGGCAGATGGAATCCGGAGGAGACCTAACCTGTGAGATCTAATTGGTCTGAGAGAGGTAATCGGCAGGAGGCGGTCTCTCAGGTACCCAGGTCCGATGCCATGTAGGGCTTTATAGGTAGCGACCAGCACCTTGAAGCGGATTCGGAGACTAATGGTAGCCAGTGCAGCTCACGGAGGATAGGTGTAACGTGGGTATACCTTGGTGCACCCACAATCGCTCGCGTGGCTGCATTCTGGACTAACTGGAGTCTTTGAACACTCTTCAAGGGCAGCCCCATGTAGAGGGAATATATAAGTTGTGTTAAGCCCTGCTAAAGCGAAACTAACCTTTAGATAACCCTAACTGTTAACTTCAACTGTTTAGGAGGGAAACTAAGAACATTCCTATTTGCACAGGCTTTTTCAAGTATTATGATTGGTTAAGGCCCTGTGGACCCAGAGTATAAATTACAGGGATTTGCTTACAGTTCCTCAGTTCCAGTTTTGAGTCAATAAATGCGGTTGTATCTATGCTGGTCTGTTCTTGCCTACTGAAGCCCACTATACAATACATTGGTGAAAGCAAAGTGATACAGAAAACTTTTTTCTACCATCTACTGTTCATTCAGATTTTTTTTAGGCCAGAAGTGGTAGCCCTAGAACAATTTGTTCCAAAAGATTGTTTATTCCAAGTTTATTACTTGTCAAGAACTAACTACCATTAATGGCTCTGTCATTTTAATGTACTTTCCTCCCATCCTTAGGGTTGAGAGAAAAGCATATCACCATAAATTGTGGGCTTCCTTTACAGTCTAATTTTAATGTGCCTTAACAATGAATATTGCTTCTTCTCATAGTTTAATACTTTCCTAAATATGTGGCAAGGCAGATTTGTGAATTCAGCTTGCTTTGTATTATTTAGTTATTCATTTTTTTTACTTATTTTTAAATTACTTTGGGAAACTTCTCAAAATTGATAATCCTATGAATCAGAAATCAGAATTCCATTCTGTAGTAATCCAGACAACCCCTAGATGACATATTCTATGGAATCATTTTGTGGGACTATTCATTTGTTGGGAGCTCAAGAAATCTTTTTAAGAGGTGAAAAATCAATACATACGCAGACAATGCATGAGTGATTTGAAATACTTTGTGGGCATTTGTTTACCAATGGGAAAGTGTATTTCTTGCAAGACCCATTTAGGGTGTTCTATGAGATTGATAATCCCTTGTTGAAATCTCTTACAAAGAAGAAATAGACTCTGCAAATGAGATGTTTAGTGTCTACTGCAGACACAGTCAAGTGTTAATGAAAGTGTACTACACATAGACCTAAAAGGTTTTGTGTAAGGGTTAGAGGGAAAACACATATTTCACACTGGAAAATCTAAAGCTAACTTCAGGTTGCCTCAGGACTGGATTAACTAGATGAAAACAATATGAAGGTAGGCTCTCTGTAAAGAGTTAGTGGGGAATCTTTGTGTCACAGCAAGCTAGACATTGATGAGCTCAAATTTGTATTTGGAATAACACACCAGTATTATAGTATATGCCAGCAATGCCTCTTAAAAGGACAGTATTACTAGCAGAGGTGATATTCCTGTATTAGAATAGAGATGAATATGCCGTAGCTTACCTCTTATTTTCTTCACTGATTTTAGGATAGTATCTCAGTAGACCTGAAAATGAGTAATTCTGCATTCTATAATTATTGCTATGACCTTAGAACATCTCCTGTAGTTTGTCCACCTGACACTACTTACTAAGCTCTGCTTATTGCCAGATAATAACAGATGGCTTCACTCAGCCCCCCCCCTTTTTCTTTCAGTTACCATATCCATGTATTTGATAGCAAAGATTCAGTGTTTTATCATACAATTGTACTTCAGCTTTCAGAAACATTTTGTTATTGGGTGAAATAATATTAATTATTGTAGTTTGGGTGCTAAGGGCTAATAAAAACTCTTTTTAATTCTGCATGTCTAGATGTATAATGTGGGGAATGTTAATTTTTTAAAAAAAAATGTTACACAGGGGAATAAACACATTATTTGTGGCTAATATATAGGCTTGAGATGATGTGAAACCAACAATTTAATTAATTAATTAATTTGTATCTCACCTTTATTATTATTTTAAATAACTCAAGGCAGTGAACATATCCAGCACACCTTCCTGCTCCTATTTACTTCACAACAACAACTTTGTGAGGTGTGTTGGGCTGAGAGAGAATGACTGGCTGTCTTTGGTGGTTAAGGTGAGACTTGAACTCAGGGTTTCCCAGTTTCTAGCCAAGTGCCTTGATCATTAGATCAAACTAGCCCATAATCCTCGTTAATTGCAAAAATATTCTTCAAGATTTCTTTCTAACAAAATTAATCTATGACAGTTTCATCATAGTCAACTTATACCTAGATGAAGTTGGGTCTCCATTTCAAGAGACAATTAATGTGCATAATACTTGTGTGGTTTGTTCTTATGTTCCTATAATGACATCACATTTTATTAACTACCATCAAAGTTATAGAGCAAACCTTCAATAAATCAAAATACATAATGGAACAGGTAAATTATAATAAAATATACAAGGAATAATATTGTAGCAAGAATGATCTCCTGACTAAATAGTGTCCCCTGTTGGTGAAAAGATGTTGATGTAAAATAAACCATACATTGGGATGTCACAATTCAACACCTGGTTCTTCATAGATGTGACTTGACATCAGATATAACTGAGTCTTAGGATTTTCATTGTGAATGTATAATTTGCCCAAGTTCTGATTGCTTACAAGTTTTCTTCTGCTTTGAAAAGGCCTCCCTCCCTTCTATCTTCCCCATTCTACATGCTTTTTAGAAGTGCATTGGAATTTGGTTCTATAGATTTTTGTTGTTCACATAATTATTGGGAGCATGTTGATACTTCTCCCCTCTCTCTTCTCCCTACAAGTGTAGTTTCCCTTTCCTGATCCTGGGGTGGGGGTGGAGGAAAGTTGGGATTGAATTAAACACTAGGAAACTAAAGAGGCTGATTACCATTGGAGGGATATTTATACAGCAAATCATTATTGGTCTTAGCTAGATTAAAGTTTACCCATAAACTTTGCACTGAAATTGTGTGTGTGTGTGTGTGTGTGTGTGTAGGAATAAAGAAGATATTCCATCCTCCACAATTGCATGAAAATGATTGAAAGAATGTTAACACATTTTCATCACATCCCTCACAGAAAGAGGGTTTGAAAGAAGTGGAGTGGGTGGTTTAAAAAAAAAAGTGACTAGTCCCTAAATAGAAAGAAACATAATAAAAAGATAAGCATGACAATAAGAGAAGCTGATGGTAAATTCAGTGTCTGTTTTTCCTGGAAAACTATGAAGTGAATAGAACAAACAATGGTTTTTAAAAAAACTTTCTCACTTTCAAGGCAGCTAGCACAGAGCTTCCGAACTATCTCTCAAAGAGCTCGCCCTACAGCCAGTCTTCATACTTATGAAGTGTCATCCAGATGGTCTCATGATCAAAATTTGGGCACTCAGCAACTGGCAGGTATTTACAAAAGTTGCAACATCCTGGGAGAATGTGATCATCACTTGCGACTGTCCTAGGAGGCTTTCAACAAACAAAGTCAATGGGCAAAGCAAATCACCATGTGATTTGTTTAACAACCACAGCAAAAGATGGTTGCAAAATTCACTAACTAAACGACAGCATCAATGGCAATGTAAATTCTTGTTCCAACTGTGGTCTTAAGTTGAGGACTATAGCATCTCTAATCTATGGTGGGGGGGGGAACTTTTTAAAAATGAAGGGACTCACTTTTCTGGAAGAAGTATAATGTGAAACTTTAACACAAAGGCCAGTCCCACCACCATAGGATTGATCTATGCTGATGTCATTATAATATTCTGTCTATTCTTTTACCTTATGGTTTATATACTACTATATGATCTCCAGTGACGTGAGGTGAGATTTATGGCTGGTGAGGCAAAAAGAAAGAAAGCGGCTTTTGGCTGCCCCGGCGCTATATCCGATATAGAGGCATCCCGCCTCTATGTCGGACATAGTGCCGGGGTGGCCAAAAGCTGCTTTCTAGAAAGAAAGAAAGTGCCAGCCCGCCAGCAGAGTTGGGTAAAAGGTGGGCTGCCCTGACACAGAGAAAGAAAGCTGGTGGGCTGCCCTGACAAAGAGAAAGAAAGCTGGTGGGCTGCCCCTCTCTTCTCAAACAAGTCACTTTCTAGAAAGAGTAAAAGACCCGCCTCTGCTGGCGGGCTGCCCGACACAGAGAAAGAAAGCTGGCGGGCTGCCCTCCCTGCCTCTCCTACCCCCTTCCCTCTGAGTGAAGAAACAAACACTGCCCTGACATAGAGAAAGAAAACTGGCGGGCTGCCCTCCCTGCCTCTTCTACCTCCTTCCCTCTGAGTGAAGAAACAAACACACGCATGCCCGCACACACACACACACACACACACAAATTACTTACAATTACTTACAAATTACATTAATTTTCAATTCCTCCCCCTCCCTCCGACCCACATACCTTTTCCAGCTTTTTCACAATCACAGAGGATTTCAACTCTGCTCTTGCCTGCCATCATGAAAATGTAAAAATATAAAAGGAAAAAGGCAAGAGCTGCTGAGGTCAGGCTGGGTTAGCTGCTGCCAGAGTCCCCAATGGATGACTCTGCTTAACTGTTTAAAAAAGCCTCTAAAAAAATGTCCTCTACAGGAGGTGGCAAGAGAACCACGTGCCTCATCTACATAAGGAATTTTTTGGCTTTTAACCCTTGCTTAACTCTGCTCGAGTGATCATAAAGTCAGACTAAATGAGGCACGTAGTTCTTCCGCCTCCTCCTATAAAGGGCACTTTTTAGAGGCTTTTTTAAACAGTTAAGCACTAAGCAGAGTCATCCACTGTGACTCTGGCAGCAACTACCTCAGCCTTTTTCCTTTTACATTTTTTTTCTTTTTATGATGACAGTGGTGAGGCTCTGCCTCCCCTGACCTCATGTCACTGATGGTCTCCCGCTTCCATTTTTTAAACAGTGGTTAATTGTTTTTTTCTACAGTGATCTTTGACCAAAATAAACTTGAACAATTAATTTTATTTTCTTTCTTTTTGTTTGCAGAGCGGTGATGAGGTAATTTTGGCTACTTGAAGGTCTGTGGCAGCTCAGCCAGGACAATGATTAAGAGCCATTCTTGCTCCTTGTCCCCAGTGCTTCAAAACTGGCAGATACAAATGGTCTGCAAACTGTTTTTGAAAGCTTGGGGAATAGAAATGGAAAACTAAGCAGTGCCCTTATTTTTATTTTGTTGTTATATATTCGGGAAGTTTGGGAACATTATGCAGTCAGCAACTCATGACTATCCTGAATTTTATTTTTTTACTTAACCTGGTGCAATGTTTTGGCATTTTGTATTTTTTCCTGTAATTATCTGTTCTCTTAACCTGGAAATATATAGGTCAGGTAAATTTAAGAAAATATTCAAGGCTATTTTAGCATTCCTAAAAGGGGTGTTTTGGGTTTTATTTTTTCAGTGTTATACCTACTGAACATATTTAATGTTATGTAAGTTATATTAAGTACAAATATTGTTTCCGGCTTTCTTTATTTGATAGCCTGTTTCAAGCCACCATCTGTTTTCAATTCTGTCAACCAAAACAAATAAACCTTTACTTTTTGGTCTCCTTATAACATTTCTAACCTCTTTCTTGGCATAAATACATCAAGCATGTGGGAAAAAAAAAAAAAACCACTGCAAGCTTTTGCTTTGAACCAATGAACTCAAACAAAACTCTAAGTTGCATTTTGGGCTTTGTTCACATTTCACTTCTTCCAGCAAAGTATATCCCTTCATTTTTAAAAGGTTGCCCCTACTGAACATAATATGTCAGAGATGATGCAGAACCAGCTTTTGTTGTTCAATATACCACATTTCTGAATTTCACCAGGCCCAGGAGAGATGAGAGTAACAAGGGAGATAATGGGGAGAGGCAAAGCCAACAAACAGCAAAGAATTCATGCAAGCAAAAGGACGTGCTATAATTTCAGAACAACCCAACCACTGCTAAAGACTTGGTGGAGGTAATCAAGGTAGGATGGAAGGACTGCTCCACTGATAGGTGGAAACTTTAATCTTTAGAAAGCTCAGAATATTGGCAGGTAAGATCAATGCAAAGATAGGGACCTAAATAAAAGATGTTGCAGGGGAAGCCGATTATAATCGATTGATTGGATATGAACTGAAGTCTCTGGGCTCCGGCCTTTTTCTACTGGCCCTAGAAATTTGTCCTTTTGATTTATTCAATCCAAAGCAAGCATCATTATTCTCCCTGTGAATGACTACATTATGAGGAAAAATAGAGGACAAGGTTGAGAAAAGGACATGAGAAAAAAGTAATGGAATTCTTCTATAGACACTGCTATGACATTCCTCAGGTGAGACATAAATGCTTTCCTAGTTATTACATGGTTGAGAAGGTAAAATGGGAAGATGAGAATTGTAGACTGAAGGGTTGACGGAAGTTTGAAAATGAAATGGGTGAGGATATTGAATACAGAACAGTATGGAAAGAAAAAATAATAGTGAGTACTTAAAGTATTTTGGGCACTTTGGGAAGAAAATAAGTTTTAGAGGTTATCACAATCAGACATAGACTTATATGCTGCTTCATAATACTTTACAGCCCTTTCTAAGTGGTTTACAGAGCATATTGCCTTCAACAATCCGGCTCCACATTTTACCGATGATGGTTATTATGATGATTATTGAGAAATTCCAATTCCTCAGTGTAAGAAAGTTTCACAGAGGAAGGCTGTTCCCATGGCATGAAGTATAAGCAAGCCTCATCTTAATTCTGAAAATCAAAATTAAATATTCTGTGTGCAATAAATAACCAATGTTCCATATGAAATACTTTTTAATAGATTCAATTCAGTTGATTGTGCAAACGCTTAAAATCTTTAGAGTAATTGGAAAGATGAAATAATGATTGCAGGGTGGTTTAGTTTCCAAGAATGAACGGGCTGTTGAATTCCATCATAGATGAACAGACGACTTATACTTTCCCCCATTTCATGATAAGATTAAATGTATTGATACAAAAGGATTGTATGAAAATTGTGGTTGGATGGGTTGATATCACTCTCAGAAAAAGAGACATGAGAAGTGCAAAGAATAACAGGTGATGCATGAAAACGAATGGACATGTGAAACCAAGTCAGTTTGCAGGACAGAAGGGTATGGACAAGTGTAGTGAATGGTATTGATATAGTTTTAGTTTTATCGATGTTTCTTTGCTCTCTTTTTATCTCATGCCTTTAATGTCTTTGGGTAACTATTTTGTATGTGCTTTGCATAACACTTCTTTACTTTGAAAGGAAATAGCTTGATGGATGCAAGTAGGACATCTCTGAGAAGTGTTAAGGAGGTTGGGAAGGAATTAAAGAGAACACAAGACACAAGCAATAAAAAGATAGTGGGTGAGTCTGATGCCAGTTTATTTCATAAACAGGACCTCTTTCCAGTTGGAGTGAAATCTCAGAAGCATATCAAATCACTCAAAGTTTCTTCCTTGATTATCTACGAGATTGGAAATTCTTACCAGTTTCCAAGATCATATATTTACTTTTACGAGTATTAAAGATAATGGATTGAAATTTGTGTAGCTCTTGCTTACTTGATCTTGTCCGGCTGTGTGGGATTTAACACTTAATCAAGATCCAGCTTCATACAACTGCCCTGGTCCTGACTAAAGCAAGATACAATAGGCTATTAATTTCAATTTATTGTCATCCTGACAACCACAAGTTCACGTTAGACTTACAGATTATGAATTCTGCAGAGAGATTTGTATGAATATAACTAGGAGTATTTCTAAAGAATTTAGTTTTGTGTTTTTCTGCGGTGTACAATTTTGCAAATAATGCTTATATAAACACTATATTTTTTTTCACACACATATATAAATATCTAATTTTTAAATTGTGCCTCAACATTCTAAAAAGTACAACTTTTAGAATGCAAGTTAGGTGTCCTAGGCCCTACTATATATTCAGAAAATTTAAATTCAGATCTTAATCTCTAAATTTCTGAGCTCCTTGATTCACTTTCAGTGCTGCTTAGACAATGAATGCTTTCATGATGAAAAAACATATTTTGATGAAAGCAGAACCAATTAAATTAAAGAATCATTAAGATTATTGCTATCATAACTTTATAATTTGGAAAAATAATCTTCACAATAGGTTTCTGGGTTGGTTGAATGAAAGGAAAATGAATAAAATTCTAGAGAAATAGATACATGACCTAGCATGCAGCATATAAATAATAAGTTTATTTTTTCTCTGACAGGAGAAAAAAGGAAGGAAATGAAAATAAGTCAACAAAAGGATCTTTTGCCACTGCAATCATTCTAAGGCACCAGTCAACACTACTTATAATTGTAGAAATATATAATACTTCCCACGAATGCTTCTGCACTTTGGATGTGATTTGGAAATACTCCATCATAATCATTGAAATACTCACAGTTTTAAACGTTTTTCATTGTGTTGAATATATCCTACAGTAAAGGGACTTCAGTTAAAAATTCATCATAGTAAAGTAGCTCTAATCAAATGTTTTTCAAATTCTGTGCTTTATTAAGCAAGATATGAAAAAGAATCCTGTTAAAGTTTCCTTTGAAATGAATTCTCATGATTTAAAAGTGGCTTACTTGAGCTAATGAAAGCAGCTTGAAATATTTTCAGGTTTTCCAAATATCTATATGGACAAAATGGCAAAATCAAAGCATTCATTAGAAAACAAAGCACCCTGATATGATAAATGCTGCAGTAAAGGATAGCAAATTAAATATATTAATTATATGTAATATATATAATTAATCTTTCCCTGCTGTGATAAGCCATGGCAACAACAATAATAACAATACCATCATGAAGCACACACTGTTATGTACAGTGTAAGATTGTGCTAATGATAACAACCAGTGCTAAAATAAGTAGAACATTTCCTGGAATAATGTAGGTCTATCTACAATGAACCAGTGCTAATTGTAACTTTATAAAAAATGTACTCCATTGTTTTAAATTTCTCTTGCCAAAAGTGGTTTTACACATAACAATATGGAGTAAAAGGTAAAGGTAAAGGTTTCCCTCGCACATATGTGCTAGTCATTCCTGACTCTAGGGGGCAGTGCTCATCTCTGTTTCAAAGCTGAAGAGCCAGCGCTGTCCAAAGATGTCTCCGTGATCATGTGGCCGGAATGACTAAATGCCGAAGGTACATGGAGCGCTGTTACCTTCTCACCAAAGGTGATTCCTATTTTTTCTACTTGCACTTTTACATGCTTTCAAACTGCTAGGTTGGCAGGAGCTGGGACAAGTAATGGGAGCTCATTCCATTATGCAGTGCTAGGAATTTGAACCGCCAAACTGCTGACCTTTCTGATTGACAAGGTCAGTGTCTTAGCCACTGAGCCACTGTGTCACTCAATATGGAGTACCTAGTGGCTAAGTTGTGGTCTGGCGTATTATCAGCATTCACAAATTATATATTTAAAAGAATAATCATGATGGCCGGATTAGATATTAAGTCTTACTGAGAAATCTATGCCACAATTTGCCCCTTTACTATTTTGCCACTTTTATTTTTTTGTTTTGGGAAGATGACCTCTTACATGCTGTGAGAGGCCTGCCCTGGGATGCAGACTCAAGAATGAATCAAGAGGTGGATATTCTCTGTTACTCAGAGCTTTAAGATTTAATTCTCATCTGTACATCAAGCGCTTCTTGTAGTGAAAAGCCAACTAGGAACTTTTGAGTTTTGTTTTCATTGCATTTCAAGTGTTTGGTTTCTTTTATAATGCCTCTCTTTTGTGGAGAATAAATTATATGGAACATCGAAGAAAATATTGTATGCAAAAAAATTCTCTAACCATCAGCCTGAAACCAGATGTGACTATTTGTTTAGGATTTATTTGACACAATAAATAATTATTACTGTGAACAATTTATCCACTTTACATAATACAATGCAAAAGAGGTGCTGCTTTGGATTATACAAATTACATTGGGTTGAATTGTAAAAGATGCACGTGGAAGAAAGTTTTGGGAAAGTGACATGCCTGTCAGATCCTCTCCATTAGGTAATTAGGAAAGAAGATCACGAGACTCCATGAGTAGAAATCAAGTGTACTTTTACTAATTATAAATGATTAAAGGCATAGCGAAGCGAAGTCTGATTATTTAGGCGCGAAAGCGATTGATATATAGAATAGCCCATTCCCCACCCCTTGGCATCACAGTTACAGTCCAATCATAATTCTCCCAAGTGTCAGGTGTGAGATAACTTCAAAAGGCATCACGAAGATGGAATGTCGGTGCCGTTAGTCCTGGCGGGAATCTCCTACACATGCGTAGTCCGACAGGCAGCTGAACTCCAGAACCTTCCTCCAGCACAATGAGTAACCCCTCCCAAATACCATGCCCTCCCTCCCCGTTTCATGGCAGCCAAAGCAACAGCAAAGCAGAGGCTGACAATGCCTGCCCATGTTCATGTGAATTCTTTCACTGGATTTTGACTGCATCCTTTAGTCTTTTAGTCCTTATTGCCCTCCTGCCTTTTCTGTTAAAGAGGACTCTTCTACTGCATGTTTTAGTGAGAGTCAGGACATAGCTGTAGTTAAGTGAAGTGTGTTCCTCTTTCACAAGCTCCTTCCACCCAAGGTATTCTGACTTCAAGTCAAGAAAAAGAGTTTGTCAAATATATAAATGTAATCTCAGTAAATGTTCTTCATACAGAATGCTATGTCCAATTCAGAAGAATATATGGTATATGATTTTTAATAATCAGCTAGGCATAACTCTCCACGTGTGTGGGTGGATAATTAATTTCTAGTATTACTATATCACTATAGTGACACATTGAATCATAAAAACAATGAAAGATATAAATATCAGGATGGCATATTAAAATTTTAGAAAGTGCACTAAGAAACTAGCTAGAAAAACCACATTTTAATGGCTTTCAGAAAGATAACTTCAGTGGGGGCAGCTACATTTGGAATGGGGGAACATATTCCAGAAGGTGAAGGAAGCAATGGATAAGCCTTCCTGCTGAGTCTCTTCCCCTACCAACTTCTCAAACTAAACTAAACTAAAGGATTCCATCTGTTTCAGATTCTCTCTCTGGTGTCACCTATTAATTTTATAATCCAGACATTAAAATGTAACAATAGACCTAGAAAGTTTCTTTCATAATTGAAAACATAGCATATTGAAAATGTACTGCCTTGCAGCCTCCTGGAAAATAGAATAGAATAGAATAGAATAGAATAGTTGGAACAGACCTTGGAGGTCTTTTAGTCCAACTCCCTGCCTAGGCAGAAACCCTATACGGTTTCAGACAAATGGTTGTCCAATCTCTTCTTAAAAACTTCAAGTGTTGGAGCATTTACAACTTCTGGAGGCAAGTTGTTCCACTGATTAATTGTTCTGTCAGGAAATTTCTCCTTAGTTCTAGGCTGCTTCTCTCCTTGATATGTTTCCATCCATTGCTTCTTATCCTGCCCTCAGGTGCCTTGGATAATAGCCTGACTCCCTCTTCTTTGTGTGTATTGTTATGTATTGAATATATATAGTTTGTTAAGCCCTGCTAAAGTGAAACTAATCTTTAGATGACTCTAACTGTTAACTCCAACTCTTTTGGAGGGAAACTTAGAACATTCATATTTGAGCAGGCTTTTTTTTCAAGTATTATGATTGGTTAAGGCCCTGTGGGCCCAGGGTATAAATTACAGGCATTGCCTGCTGTTCCTCAGTTAGAAGTATTCATTCAATAAATGCTGTTGTAGCTATGCTGGTTTGTTTCTTGCCTATTGAAACCCACTACACAATATGTATGCTGGAGGGGACCATGGACAACAGAGTGGAATAGAAGATCCTCAACTTCACTGAAGGAAATTAGGTAAAACAAACTATGATCTAAACAACCCTCCATTTGTAGATTAGACCATAAATCTATAGGCACTTTAAATACACCCCAAACCAATTTCTTTGTATCCAGGATATGATCTATAATTTTGTACACATGCATGAACAGTAGCAATGCTTTGTTCCCGTCCCTTAATTATGTTATGTTTACAAAAGTGAGGAAATTATCATTTTCCTTTTCTACACATTGTCATTGCATCACAAAAATCTGAGAAAAGTGAGGATTACTTCTTGACTTCCCAAAAATTTCTGCAGGAATGCTGAGTTAAATTCTGATGCTTAGTGCTGGAGATGAGCTATCAACTGCATTAGGTTGACCACAACTGTGAGAACCGCATAGCCACTAGACAATGGTGCAGTGCCTCCCTTCTATCCTCTACCTATAATGGAATGCTAAAGATAAAGCTAAAGGTTCCCCTCGCACATATGTGCTAGACGTTCCTGACTCTAGGGGGCGGGGCTCATCTCCATTTCAAAGCTGAAGAGCTAGCACTGTCTGAAGACATCTCTGTGGTCATGTGGCTGGCACGACTAAACACCAAATGTGCATGGAATGCTGTTATGGCATGCTAGAATATGTCAAAAGTGTTTTGAATATCGTAAAGGTTGTTATAATCCCATTAAATGTTTATGGTGGGGGGGGGGAGAAGAAAAATGTAGTATATTCTATTTTGCAGAAACCAAGCTGGCTGGAGAGCTGAAAATTCTGCCAATCCAGTAATGCAAGGGTAGAGACAATGAAAGGAACAAAAATGAAGACCTTTGCTCTGTACTTAATGCATGAATGAATAAATGCAAGAATAAAATACGACAACGGAGCAAAAATTTCTGCTTCTGGGCCTGTGCTTCCAAGGCTATTTGTCATCAACTTCTGCACAAATCCAAATGTACCCTGATCTACAACACCCATCACTGCTGTTTTCTCTTGCATACCTTGTACATTCTTTTGCATACCTTGTACATTCTCTTACATACCCTTTACACAGTCATCAAAGGGCCAATTCATGACAGTGGTCATATGGCTCAATTGCTTTCTCAATTGTGGTGATCTGGAATGGGTGGGGGGATTTTGATGGCTTCTCTGATATGGACAGATCTCTTATCTGGTAGTCCTGGAATTCTCTAGTGCCGAATGGGACAACTTGCCATAGCCAACTTGCCGTGGCTAACTCACCATGGCCAACTCACTGTAGGACAACTTGCCACAACCAACTCACCATGGGACAACTTGCTGCAGGTCAATTTAACAATTTTACTTAATTATTTAAAATGAATAAAAATTATTTTAATTTTTGCAATTCACACTTAATTCTGTCCCCCCTTTTGGATACTTTCTTTAATGAGTCTATTCCATGATTTCTTTGATATTAATGTAATTCTTATCCCGCAGTGAGTTGTTCTGCAGCAAGTTGGGTGCAGCAAGTTGGCTGTGGTGAATCGTCATAGACCCCCCTCTAATGTTGCCCTTTTTGATTGGTCTATTCTAGGAGATTAATGAATTAATGAGGTTTGTTGGCCTGTTAAACAGTCTGGGAAGGCTTGGCTTCCTGACAAGAATAAGAGAGTGGTGGACCAAATATAAAAAAGAGACATCATGTTTAATTTTATGCATAATCTCTGTGGCTAGGATTGCTTACGTTCAGAAATGGAAAAACAAATCGTCACCAAATGAAGACGGAATAATAAGAAAGATTCTGGATTGTGCTGAGATGGATAAATTAACAAAAGAAATTCAGGGAAAGAATATTATCTGATCTGGGAAAAATGGTATAGATGGTTGGAGGAAAGATAAAGATAAAAAGTAATGATAAGAACCTAAGAAAGATATAAATTACACTCTAAGGATAAATGTGTTTATACATACATACATACATACATACATACATACATACATACATACATACATATATATATATATATTTAAAGTCACAAATGTGTTATATACTTACTGTATATTTACTGTTGCCTTTGTTATATTTGTACTTTAAATATATATCTTTCTCCCTGGCTCAGCTGATAACGGAGGACAGCCTGTGGCTTAGTGGTTAATACGTAATATGTAATATCTAATATGTAATACAGCCCAGGTTCGAATCCCAGTAAGGGTATGGCTAGCTGATGAGAGCTAAATAGCTTGAAATAGATCTATACTAGTCTCCCTTTATTTATTTATCAGCACAAATATAACACACACAAACACAAACACACACACGCACATATTGTTTTCTGAGATTTTCGCGGGTGTTAGTTAGTAAGTAAGTAAGTATATATATATTTAAGAGGAACAAAACGTACCAGTGGTAAACAGCCAAAATACCAGAGAAAGATAATGAAACAAGAGGGTTAAAAATTGTGAAACATATTAGGAGGGAAAACATTGTAGAAAAGAATGTACCAATTTAAAACTGCTATAATAAGGACTATGAAGTTCCAGTGTGTTTTATAAATGTAGTCTATGTCTTTGTATTTGTATGTCTAAAAAAAAAAAAAAAAATTAAAATAAAAAAATTTAAAAACAGAGTGGTGGACCTCTATGCAGCCATTCTCCTTCTATGGGTCCTGGAATTCTCTTTGGTTTACAAAATAGTTGAGGGAGATAAATGAGTGAAGAGAAATCTAGAGCATTGGTGAGTGATGAGGAGTGAATTTGACATGAGGCATGAGTAAGAGCTGCTATTAAGGTGATAATAGCAGAAAACCCTCAGATTTTCTCTATCTTCTTGTATCTGTGGATAGCTGTCCACTAGCCTTATTTAAGATGAGGAATTTCCTGGGCTCCCTTGAGAAGAGCTGGCTCAAAGGTTACTTGTAAGGTTGTTGAGGGTTATATGCTGGCTATTGGTTGGATAAAGTCATTTAGATTTGCTACAAGTTGGACTTCACTCATGGAACAAGTTCTATGAAGGTAGCTGGGGATCACCCTGGCTTAGTTATCCAGGACTTTTATCTTATTGGTCCTGATGAAGTTGACAGGGTTCTCATAAGGGTTAACTTATACATCTTTATGTTAGATCTATGTCTAGTATAGCTTGCAATAGCATGGACAATTATGAGTGTTCATTCTTCTGAGCATGTTACACCTCTGCTCTGAAAGCTGCATTTGTATGCTTCTGAGTTCAATTCAGGTTGTTACTAGGGACCTATTAAGCTCTTCATTGCATGTGTTTCTCTCCTTGTTATGGCAACTTGTGAAATTAGATTTGGCAGAAGAAGTATGCTTTGGTTTCCATCTTTTAGGAAGTAACATTAAGAGAGACTTTTCTTTGTGGCACCTGACTTTTGAAATATCATTTCTCTGGACATTTAAATTGTCCCTAACCTTGCTGTTTTTTTCAAAAGATTTGTCATTGAGGTTGGGGATCCTCAGTTACCTCCAAAGAAACTTCTCTGTGTCAATATAATAGTCTTTCTGCCTGCCAGTTAAAACACTCTGCTGCCTGAGTGTGTTGCTTCTATTGTCCCATGGTGATGATCTTCTCTGGAATGTGGCATGAATTGTTTTCGATTAATTTGAAAGCATCTTCTTTCTAACTGCCTAGTTAATGCAATTGGTCAAATTCCCTAGTGATTTCTTGTCAGCAATTTTGAATCACATTAAATTCTTTTAAGCAGGTTATTGCAAATTGCAAACTTGCATGTTCCTTCTTTTCTACAGAATTCCATTTTGAAGTGTTCTAGGAAGCTGTTTCACATTCATCCAATTAAGGGACAGGCATTCCTTGAACTCTAGCATGCATAAATAAGGAGAGACCTTATTGCAGAGACTCATAGGAAGATGCACTTTAGAAAAGATAGACTATTTTTCCATGTGTTTTTGAAGAGCAGACTCTGTTTCCTTCCCAGCCCACTGTTGAGTTAATATGACACTATATCTAATTGTTTTGTGTAATGCTTTCTCTTTCTTCTGACATTCTTTCATCCTGACATATGAACTGTTTCAAGTCTCAATGAAGAGGCGAGAGATAATACAGGACAGAAATCTGTCCAGCTACTCCTAACTGTCCACTCTATGCCAGCTGCAGAAATACTTCCTTCTCCACCTAATCACCGGGCACTGTTTTCTATGGTTATTTGTGCCTTGGTTCAGAGGTGGGTTTCTGCCAGTTTGCCCCGGATCAGGCAAACCAGTAGTGGCAGCGGCACCTGTGCTTACCCACCCAGATGCTTCTGCGCATGTGCTGCATGAATGCGTGACCGTGCATGAGCGAATCGGTAGCAAAATAAATTGAAAACCACCACTACCTTGGTTGTGTGAGGGATTGGGAACCAGGCTTATATACTCTCTTTTCAGCGTAGGTGTGCCTTTTAAGGGTCATATTAATTTCCTAACCTCTTAGAATTGGATATTGACACCAGTGAAAACACCCCCCCCCCATAGCAGACTGCTTTGGGTATAACAAGGATTTGGGTAAAGCAATTTAGTTCATGCTTCATTCTAAAATATTGTGGAAGAAGCCGAACAGTTGTATTGTCTCTCCTTTTTTAAAATTGTTTTTCTATATTATTTAATGGCATGGTGACAGTTCTAGTGATATGGATTCATGAGAGGCTTTCTGTGAAAAAAAAAAGACCAAAAGAACTGTTCTCCATGCCTCACCATTTACCTAATATATGCATGTTTACTTTTTCAATTTCTATTTCAGCATATTACAGGGACCTAGGAAACATGTTCCCATTTTCCCCAGGCTGTTGTATGTGGAGAGTTTTAGAGGAATAGCCACTAAAGTAGTAATGAGCCAATTTATCTGAATTTTTCCTAAAACTACTGTAACTAACTAACATACATACATAGATACATACCAGGGGTGGGTTTCTCGCCCCGTTCCAACCGGTTCAGTTGGAATGGGGCCAGTGGCGTCCTCGTGCACGCGCGCGGTGCACGCATGCGTACTAGCGTCTGTGCGATGCTCCAGCTGCTCCTGGAGGATCACGCAGGCGCTGTATGCATCCTGTGCATGTGTGGAAGCACAGAACTTGTCAAAACTGGGTAAAGAGCGCGGGCGGGCGGGTGCGCCCTTCGCCGTTCCTGGAAGTTACTTACTTCCGGGTTCGCTGACCAACCGGTTCGCGGGGACCGCCGCGAACTGGTTGAAACCCACCCCTGATACATACATACATACATACATACATACACACACACACACACACACACACACACACAGAGGCAAAAAGGCAAAGCAACATGTTCATTTTGCCATCACCATTGGCAAGAAAAAGACAGTTTCAAATTCCACTCCCATTTTCACACAGGCTATTTTACTTCTCCTGATTTGACCCTGAACTATCTAGATCAGGGTAAATTAATGATCTTCAAATATGAATCAGTCCTCTCCAGTTTCTCGGGACTCATGACTCATGTCATATACATCATCTTAGACATAATACTTGGTAACAAAGGCGAATATGCAAACTCAACTCAGAATGGGCTATGATATATATAGAGAGGTACTGGGATAGTTTTTTTTAAAGTGTCCCCTTAAATTTATCTGTATTTGAAAACCATTATTTCTTTCATCCAGTTCTTTTAGTCCCATCTATGCCATAGTTTATTCAAAACAGTGAATCTTAAAGTTGAAGAGTCTAAAAAACAATTTTGAATGACAGTTCCAGGGTAAAGTAGAAAAAAAATAATAGGTAAAGCACATCTCTGCTTTTTGCCTCAACCTCTGTTCTTATTAACAACTGTGGCAGCAGCGATCAGATCATTAGTTTAGCTCTTGGCCACAATACAAGATTGACAGAGGCTCCTTGTACCTAGGACACAGTGTCAGTTTCAGGATAATGACTAAAAATGATATTGCTTTCCTGTTTCTGCTCCCTGGAAACACCCAGATATCGAGATGCGGCATTTTAACTTATAATCAATGAACTATTGGAAGTATGTCTCTGCCAATAAGGACTGCCGTATTCAGGGTAAATGCTGGTTTCTTTTCCTTTGTTCCATTGAAAATTAAAATATGGTACCAGAAGAGTTGGCCAATTGCTTTGCCTCCATTGTTTTTATTGATTGATTGATAAGACTTACTGTTTCCTGGTTTCTAGATTAGCACCTTAATCACTACACATTTCCTTATGTGTATATTTATTTGGAAGCTTTCAAAATGTAATTTCCAATTACCATTATGGAAAGATCACTCTAAGGAGAAGACATGATATCTAATAAAAAAAGATAAGTTCATTGTCTTCATTGACCAGTTTTGTGCTGGTCAATGGAAACTGTAAAACAAACAAAAGTAATATAAGGTTAAGCTTCTGAATTTGAACTACAAACCATAACTTAACCACAATATTCACTGGATGATTGAATACTGTCACTGTCTTTCATTCCAGCTATTCCAAGGTGGGTTTTTTTTTTTGGTGAGGGAAACATTATAGAAAACTCCCATGGAAGTTGCTCTGTGAGAAAAGACAAAATATAGATACAGTAATAATAGCAAGAGCAATAGCGCTTAGACTTATATATTGTTTCATAGTGCTTTACAGCCTAAGTAGCTTACAGAGTCAGGATATTGCCTTCAACAATTTGGCTCCTCATTTTACAGACTTCAGAAAGATGGAAGTATGAGTCAACCTTGAGTTGGTGAGAATCAAACTGCTAGAATGAGTAGTAAATTAGCCTGCACTACTGCATTCTAACCACTACACCACCATGACTCGTCAACAACTGCATAATAGCATCAACAACTGCAAGTTTCCCTTCAACAATTGCAGGGTTTGCAGTTCAAATTACTCATCTTGCGTCTTTCCTGATATTAGATTAGCTTTGGATATAAGCAGAGCAACATTACAGTATTTTAAAACATCTTCCCATGCTACACATAGGTATATTTTCTGACTCTACATCTTAGAAAGGAATTCAGATGTTAGGAAAGGATCCAGGTCTGTTTATTCTCATCATATTTTTTTACAATTTAAAATAGATTACATATGATTATTATTTATAACTGTCTGTGAAACTGTTCTTCCAAACAGTTTAGCAGATTTTATGGACTATTTAGCAATCTGATCATTAGATGATAGATAGATAGATAGATAGATAGATAGATAGATAGATAGATAGATAGATAGATGATAGATAGATGTGCTTCTCAAAGTCACTCTTGTTTTCAGATTTAGATATATTAATGTTTATTAGTTGACTTTCCCTGTTCTCATTTAAAAAGTATACTCTAGATCAGAGGTGGTATTCAGCAGGTTCTGACCAATTCTGAAGAATCGGTAGCAGAAATTTTGAGTAGTTCAGAGAACCAGTAAATACCACTTCTGACTGTCCCTGTCCCCATCTATTCTCTGCCTCCTGAGTCTCAGCTGATCGGGAGGAAATGGGGATTTTGCAGTATCCCTCCCTTGCCATGCCCACCAAGCCATGCCCACAGAACTGGTAGTAAATTTTTTTTGAATCCCACCACTGCTCTAGACCAGGAGTGTCAAACTTGCAGCCCACAGGCTGGATGCCTTATGCGTTGGCCACACCCACACCCGGTTTAGCAAAGGGGGAAAAAGTCATGATATGCCAGACATGATGATGTCATGATGATGTGCATTTGACAACCTTGCTTTGGATAAACATGCAAATCTGCTTCATTTGTTTTCTAGATTTGCAATGAAATTACTTTTTCAAGTTTGGAGGTTGCATGCTGCCCCTTCTATTTTGTGACCAGACACTCCTCTGTATAATCCAGGCAACAGAAAGAATCAGCAACGTTCTGCTGAAGCTGAAATGACTAATAAATTTGACTTAAGTCAGCAGTTGAGTAGATAATATAACCTAAGAACAATATAGAAAGGAGATTTTCTTTTGTGATTCCTTAGTATGCAAACTGTCCTACAAATTAAGTTTTCTGCACTTTTTTCAGGAATATACTTGCTTTTTATTACTTATTATATACTGTGGCAGATTCCACCATAGAAAGTGCCCCCACATATTCTATTACAGTATGGTATGCTGGTTTAACAGCTGCGGACAGGAAGGCCCTACAGAGAGTGATCAATTCGGCACAAGAAACCATTGGTTGCCCTCTGACGCCACTGGATTACATTGCCAGATTTCGCTGCTTTAGCAGAGTAAGGAAGATACTCAGAGATGATTCACACCCTGGTCAGGGTCTCTTTGCACTCTTTGCACTTCTACTTCTATCAGGCGGAAGGCATCAAAGTATAGCCAGCTGAACAAACAGGTTTAAAGATCGTTTTTATCCTTGGGCTGTGAGACTTTTAAATACAACCACAATCACTCCATGCACACGCTAGTTTTTTTCTTTTTCTTTCTTTTTTCGTTTCTGTTATAATTTTGCACCAGTGAGGTTAAAACCAATTTCGTTGTATTTAAGTACAATGACAATAAAGATATACTTATAGTTATTATGGATTGAAGAAAAAACTAACTAAATTTGTGCCTTCCCAAATGTACTGGATATTTTCATTCTTAGAAGTCATACTGTTACACTAATGAAGACTGTGCTGGATTAAAGCTACAGTTCTGTGAACATTTCCTGGCAACAGGTAAAGTTACTTTTTGAGCAGACAGGTACAGGCTATGAGTTTTCATGACTTAGGTTGTAGTCTTATGACTTGGATGCTGTAAGGGTCTGGATGGGGTGAAACATGTTTAGGCTCAACTTTAGCAACATTAAGAAGCATTGGTTAAAAAAACCCTTCATGTCACAGGAATTTACCATATTTGGTTTTCAACAAGGTTGTCTGTACCAGGTAAAATTGGGACATAACTTGGAAATTCTTCTGGGCTTTGGTTTCCACCCAAGCAACAGGTGGTTGTTGTGCACAAATCTCTCTTGCTCTCCTAGGTCAGGACAAAAGTAAATCGTGACCTAATCACCTCTCACTTGGATTACAAGGGTCTATTTGAAAACCACCTAGAAGATACAATCAATTCAGATTGTTACTATGCAAGCAATAATGGATATTCCTAGTTTACACATATAACATCACTGCTCTGTGAACTGCAGTGATTACCAGGGGAATTCTCTGTGCAATTTAATGGTGTTGGTTGTTACCAATAAAGCCTACATTACTTAATTACCAGGTATCTTTTGGGATTGTCTTTCTTCTGCCATTGCTCTTTGATCAGTAAGATCTAATTTGTTAGATTGGATATATTTCAGTTTTCAAATGCAATGCACTGTCATCTTGTGTGTCCTGGGTGACTTCTGGCATGAAATTAAGAATATATCATTTGAAATGTAATTTGCCTAAACAGGGGGTTGGATTAGAAGACCTCCAAGGTCCCTTCCAACTCTGTTATTCTGATGACTTGAAACACAAACAAGTGGAACATCCAAAACCAATTTCCTATGGAAGTAGAAGAAAGACATGAAATGTTATTACCTGCCTTAAAATGGGGATACCAAATTATTAGCTGGTTACAGTGAAATGAATCTTCATATGGAGTTCTCATGGTAGCTCAAATCCTATATCCATTCTAGTAAAGGTTCTTTCAATCCATTTATCTTCATATTTGTATCTGCAGAGAAGTTACATGCAATGCAATAACTACCCTAAAAGATGGAGAGAGGGAATAAAAAGTTAACAAATTCTGATCTTTGAAACTTTGGTACCATTTTATATCTTTCAAAGAATTTTTTTTCCGACCAAAAGTCTATTGTGTGTGAAGAATTTCCACGTCTCTGAGCCAGAGCAAGAGAAGAAATGGCATTTACAATCTTCATGCTATTCATCATGGAAGCCTTTAGACTAATCATCTACAGTGATAGCACAATGAAATATTACTTCCATGTCGGGAAATGGGGTTGGTAGAAAAATGGCGTTTCAACTCTAGGTGTTGCAATTTTAAAGTGAAAGTCAAGAGGGACTCTTGTTCATTGAAAACAATGGCACACATTTTCCTGAGAAGAGTTAACCCTTGAGGATAGCTCTAAATTTGATGAGCTAAGAAGCTAAGTAGGCTTCCACTGTGAGAGACAGCATTTGTGATAAGAAAGACATTTTTCTCATCTATTTGAAAGAAAGCAAATAACTCTGCAATGCTGAGATCTGAGGCAAGGGCTGGTAGCATATCTGAATTACAGATAGGATGTCTGCAGTTCTCACTCACTTGGGATGCTCTGTCTCTCTGTAAGAAATGCACTGGTCACAAATAAGATTCCACTTATCGGATAAAAAGACATTAATAGAATATTTTGCAATTCAATTACATCACTTTTCAAATTTATTTGAATTTAATTTGAAAGATGTAGAGAACACACCTGCCCCTAGGCTTTTTATTCTAATGTTTTTATTCCCATATCTGCCTTAGAAGAGATGAAAATATAATTAATATTATTTTATGGAATATATTGGTAGTAACTGTTCGGGTGATTCAAAATACAGAGGAAATGTTGAGTTGGTTCAGGAACTAGAGAAGGTGTCCTGCCAAAACTCGTGGATAAAGAACTGCAGTAGTTATCAATATGTATCTGAGCATATTATGGCCCAGATATTGATTACAAATATATAGAATTCTAAGATTGCAACCTAGGTCACTTAACAATGGATAAACCTATTGAAGCCAACATCAACTGCCTCAGAAATAGGCACTGCATTGCAAATTGACTGAAACTTTAATAGAGTTTTCTCCTTTTTTTTATACCTGAGCATAAAGATCATTCCGATCTTTCCAGCTTTTAATACAAAGCAGGGATCCATCTTTGGAACTCTTAACCCTTTCTCTTCCTTATGGGCCTTTAAGCTGTCTTTTAAATTGTTTTGATTATATTTGAAAATAATATTAGAATTTAATAATTTTATTGTTTGCTGCCTTTAATTATTTTATTATGTGCAAGTCATATGATAACTGTCAGCCCTTTGAAGTTGTCCAGATCAGGAAACCAATTCCATAAAAAGACCAGAGTGATACTTTATTGAGTTCGGCTATAGTAACAGAATGTTGCAAATCTGATTGCATTTCTCCTTCTTTCCTTCTTATACCCCAGCTAGTCAGGAAGGAGCCAGTTTGAGTTTCTCCCTAATAATTCTGTCTGTACCAATAAAGGAGAATATTTGTAGCTCAGAGTTGAAATGAGTCCTTGGTGTTATCTGGGCTTGTTGTTTTCTTGCAAGAAAACAACCAAGCTCAGAGAGTGGTAAGGACCAGGAGTGTGGGCTTCAAAAATTGCAGCAACAGGTTCGCTGCCTCGTTGCTGGGTGGATGTGGCCTAGTTGGTCTCCTGCACCATGGCTCCGGAGGCTTTCCTCAAGCCTCTGGGAGAGCGAAAACTCCTTCCCATGAGCTCCGGTGGGCCTGTTCCCAGACTTCCAGAACCTCAGGTAGGCCCATTTCCCCCCTCCCCGAACCTCCGCACGGGCCCTGCACTTACTTAGCATGATGAACCGGCTGCAAGGAGACTCCTGGGGTGGGAGGGGTGGGGTGGGGTGGGCCAGCCAGGAATGGGATTTGGGGGTTTGCTGAACCACGCAGAATCTTTGCTAGAGAATCGCCTGAACCCATGCAAACCCCCAGTAGCCCACTCCTGGTAAGGACTCCTCAATTCTATCTACTTCATCATCAATACCTATTTTCTCCATGGTCATCTCAATGATTCCCTTCCACACACCAACACCCCCACTGACACACCTGAAACTTTGGAATAGTCACTCTAATCATTCTTCTTTCACAGAGGGGACCTGTTGGAAGTGTCTTCTGGGCATTACAGATTTTGCCCAGAATTTCAGGATGTTCTCTAAGCAGCTATGCTTCCAGCTTTAAGCAGATCTAGAGGTGCTCTTTCGCTAAGTGATTTGCATGGGGCCAATACTTATTTTAATGTTTAATATTTGCTTGAAAGCTTGATGGATTTTTAATATATTTATCATATTAACATTAATTACAGCTGCTATTTTCAGAAAGTGCCTGATCCTTTTTGATCAAGATTGCAGTTTTAAAATGGTGTTGAGCTAGAATCATTACTCAAATGTTACTCATCAAGGTGATGGAATTGAAATAACGAGGAACCAGTAACTGATCACAAAATATGCTAAATAGCGCTTACATATGTGTTTATTAATGCAATCTGAGAATTTTCCATTTCTATTTTGTTTGTTCCTTTCATTGATCACTTTATTCAGTGAAGTCCAGTTGAATAATAAAAACCCTCAACTTTCTGACAACCTGTAGGAAATAAATGCTTTCATCCCTCTCAATTCGATTCAGACCCTAAGAATTAATTAAATACCCATCACCACACTCTCTGTTTTTCTTGAGTGACATCTAATGCATTATCCTCTCCCAATTATCTTTATAGGCTTGAAACTTAGGAACCAGAAGTAGAGAAAGTGAATAATTCATTGCAATCTGGAAAGTTTGTGAATTCTTCATCCATTCAATGTTATTGTGTGTACTTTTTTTTTTAAATAGGGAGAATAGAAAGCAATAAGTGAGAAAATTGAAACTAACAGAGAGAGGGAGGGGAGAGGGGTAAAACAACGACTAAAGATTAAGTTACATTGCTCACCATTGTTGTGTAGACTGCAATATCATCTGCAATATTGTGCTCATTTCAGAGTTGGATAAATCCCAGTACCATCATGCTATTTAATAGTATCCAGGCATTCCACAGAATGAAATCCCATTAAATTTTAAGAAAAACTGCAAAATATCATGGTCTGACTCTGATATCAGTTTCCTGGAATTTCAGGAGAACTTATGTGAAAATGGCCTCTGTTTTCTTTGTTTGTGTCGTTAATATAAAACATACTAAACAAACAACTCTCTGAACAGTCTATTTTGCTTCTGTTGAAAGAAGCGCAGCAATTAGAATGATTCCTATACTTTGGAATGATAATATATAATTTCCACAATTAGGAATCATAAAATATAATCAAAACTTGGCTGACAGTTACATTCTTCTTATGAAAATCAATAACCAGTCTGGGGAATGAAATGCCACTGGCAATGCTCATTCTCAAGTACAGCCTCTTTTAAACCACTTCCCTTTCTTAGAATAGATAAGTTTAGCTATCAACCTCTGCACCTCTTTGATATTTAAAAATGGAGTTCAGCAGGGAAATAGAAACACAGTGATAATATTAATGCCAAGCTAAATCTGATGGCTACAGATGGCCATCATACTTCCTCATGCTGAGGTTTCATTCACGAGCCCCTTAATGGCAGTTTGACAGTAGCTCAGTAATCATTCTTCAAGGTCATCTCCTTATCATGCCACCTTTGCCTTATCCTCACTCTATAGCTGATGCCACCCAATTTTATACGGGGCTGGTTCATTCTATATGGATCTAAATTCTAAAATGGGTATTTTCCCTTTCCCTCATTGTCAATGAGTCTTTATCAGTGTTTCCCAAGGAAAGAAAGAAATCAACTCATCCATTTTGAGATCTGTTATGACAGCTAGGGGTTACAAAGGCCATATTACAGTGGAACAGAAAAAGTATTGGTTACCATGGCAAATCAGACACTATTCTGAAGTAGCTTCATTTTAGCTTAAGTGCTAATATCTTCCAAAAATGCTTTTCATTAACTAGAGAAAAATACAAGATATGGTATACTTTTCACATTTTCCCCATTTTATTTTTAAGTTACACAAGGGGAGATAAACATCAAAATGTTGAATTAGGAATGGACAGATGCAGGGTCAAGTACCTCCTAAGCCATGGAAGATTACTGGGTGACCTGAGACCATTTATTATCTCCCAAACCATCCTAACTCACAGTTGTTGAAGGGAAAAAAATGGAGCAGACAAAGCTATGTAGGTTTCCTAATAGTCCTGGAGGGAAAGCAGGCTATAAAAAAATGAAAAATAACTAAATGTTAAACATATCAACTTTTCCATTGATTTTAAATGAATTTATTCTAGTTAATAGTCTTCAGAATGTAGTTTTAAGTAAAGATAATTTAGATAGTCCTATAATCTACAGTAATTATACATATATTGCTTATTTACTGTCATAATCTTAGACATATGATTTATCTGCAACATTGCTCAAGAAAGCACATATCACCGATATGTATACTGAATATATCCAATAAATTAACAGATGTGTTGATAAAAAGTTCACTCTTTTTATTTCT